>NW_027211854.1:900000-1061161 GCF_036971445.1 Narcine bancroftii | reverse complement strand
TTCACAGTGGGGAGAAGGTTTAACGTGATGTACGGTAGACTGAGGTAGATACTATGACACAAGGCTCATTGTATTGTTAATTTCTCTTCATTACAACATCTAATTTATATGCTCCATTTTTCTTGTGGCAACTTCCAAACTTTCCATAAAGTTAAATTCTAATCAGATTTTGTTCATTTAAATAGGTCACCATTAAAAGCCCAAATCATTTGGTCTCTAAAGTACGCCTCACAAAATTAAATTCTTTACTTGGGTTTGGTTGCAACAGCTCTTCAGTTTGCTTCATTATTTTTTCAGTCCCTCGTTTTGTGTTTTCTTTTTTGCCTGTGCAGCTTCACCAAATGGGCATCCAACTCTCTCTTCTCAGCTTGACCCAACGTCTCCTCTGTAAACTTAAGCAAACCAAGGAGACCAAAGTTAAAATTTTCATATTTGCATTTTCAAAAACAAAAATGGTGCTGTGACTTGCAGTTTCACATCTTAATCCCACTTGCTAAACTTGCAAGCAACTGCACCTCATCCTACAGCTGGAAAATTGCAAGAGAACTGCTGGGTTAAAGCAAAGATTCCTCCCAGTCACCTCATTAAAGGCCTCCAAGTTAACAACAGATAGCAACCTGAAAGATAAATACAAAGATCTGTATCAGGAATATTAACGGGCTTTTAAAAAAAAATCATTTCCACTATTGAAAGAAAACTCAGGCTTTTGTTGAACAATTCCTGTTGTATTCCTCAAAATGGTTTGAATCTTGATTTCAAGCAGAGTCATTTGGTGAGATTGTTGGTCCAGAACAAACCCTGCCCACACACTCCCTTAAATACCTCCAAAGTCCTGGCTCAGCTCTGCTCCATGCTAAAGCTATCAGAGCTTTTCTGAAGAGATATCAGAATTCAGATGCAGATACGACGAGTCAGAAACACCCTAATACTTCCCTGAACAACACACATCTCTCTGAAAACCAGCAAGAACCTTCCTGAACTGTAATGTTTTTTTTACCTTTCGAGCACCAAAGCCTGGTGAATTTTACATATGTTAAATTCTGTGCACAGTATAAGAATGGCCTGCAACCAGTGAACTTTGAGGAATGAGAAGTGAGATTGGACTGTGAACCAAAGAACTTTTCTGAACTTACACACACATTACACACA
The DNA here is from genome assembly GCF_036971445.1 of Narcine bancroftii. Taxonomy (NCBI): domain Eukaryota; kingdom Metazoa; phylum Chordata; class Chondrichthyes; order Torpediniformes; family Narcinidae; genus Narcine; species Narcine bancroftii. The sequence continues at coordinate 1,060,012 of NW_027211854.1, read as the reverse complement.
CGTGCACTTAGAATTAGAAGGGGGGTAAGTTAAGTAAAGTAATTTAAAGTAGTAAAACAGTCATAAGTTGAAGTGTAATTCCATATTCATATTTAAAGATAATTAAAATCAATGGCGAATCTGTCTGCCTCACAGCAGGAAAAAGGCAATTTTGTGTGATAAGACACTTTTTAATTATATGACAGTAAATAGAGAGAGAGGTTCAAGTTTCAAACTATTACAAACTCCAGTCACCAGAGCTACCTGGATTATACCTCTTCCCACTTTATTTTTTTGCAAGGACACCACATTGTATATTGATATGTTTTTGAAAGAGATTATTGTAGGAGTCGTGGAGGCCACAAACAAACACAAACACTTCACAAAACAGCTCTTATTTAAAATGCAAGAGCTTTGCTGATAGAGAGTCATTCAGGTGCCAAGAGCCTTTGCAAAGACAAAACAAGGAGACTGCTTTGCTAAAGAATTTCAAAAGCAGGTGTAAATGGATTATTGATTTTAAATCAACTGATGAATGGACTCAGAAGTTTGGGTCCAGTGCAGTAATCTGGCTGGTTGCAGTTTGCTGTTCTACGAAGGTCATGTGTTTTTGCAAGCATAGAGGAGAGACCAAATATGCTTTTTCTAATAGAGAGATGGCAAGCTGAAGACGGTTTGTGAGTTCTCAGTTCAGCCTGTTGAAAAACTTTTAATCCAAACTATAGGAAATGGCTGTCCTGAGTGTTTCACCTGAAATAAGGAAAACAAAAGGAACTCTATGGTGACCTGCAGAAGAGGTGATCATTTGGAAAACCGTGACGGGTTTCATTGACAAGACCCCAAAGTGGCTGATCAGAGGGAATCAGTTTTTGTGTGTCCAATGAGCAAGAAATCCCTCTCTGAAACCAACAAGAGCCTTCCTGGAGGGGTAACCATTCACTTTTAAGCACCAGAGCTTGGTGCAAATTCATAAATGTTGAATTCTTTGCACAGTATAAGAATTGATAGACACCAGTGAACATGGAGTTGTGTCAAAGAACTTTATGCACATTAAATACACCTGCACTGAGAATTAGAACGGGGCAATGTAAGGCTGTTAAGTTAATAGTGATAATTTATAGTTTGATCCTGTTTTTTTGTTTAAAGAAAATTGAAAATGACGTTTGTTTAAGTATCTTTTGTCTTGGTGATTTTCTATTGCTGCTAGGTTTTGGGTCCTCTGGCCTTGTAAAAGTCCCAAGGAGGTTTTCTACTCCAGAACACCCAAAATGTCTTATTTCTTCAATAAATGCAGATTCCCCCATAAAGCCTGCACCCATATCTCCAATTTTCTTTCTGCCCTTACCCCACCTCCTCTCCGGCAGAACAAGGACAGAATCCTCAGATTTCTCGCTTACCACCCATCAGCTGCCACATCTGACACATTATCCTTGAACACTTCCAACTTCAGCACCATTCTCTAACCTGCTACATCTAACCCACTCCACTCAGATCCTCTTTTCACAGGGGCACGTCTTTCTGTGACTCCCTCAAGAGCACTTCCCTCTCCCTTGACAGCACTTCCCTCTCCACCCACCACCACCTGACGCACTCCCTTTTGGAATTGCAGAAATTTCCAAAGTTGTCCCTCCATTTCCTGCCACCTCCATCCAAGGCCACAATCAGACCTTCCAGGTGATGCACTGTTTCACATGCACCCCATCCAACCTAATCTACTACATTTGGTCGACTCAGTTGACCTCGATATCACCAAGACCAAATACAGACTGGGTAGCCATTTTGCTAAACATCTGTGCTCTGTGGATCTAACCTTGAGCTTCCTGTGGCCTACCATATCATTTCTCAAACCCTTCCAGCAACATGTCTGTTGGCCCCATCCTTTGGCAGGCTGAGGGCACACAAACTTAAAGAAAACATATTATATTCCTCCTGGGCAGCCTTAAACTCTATAGCATGAATACGAATGTTTCTAATTTTAACCAATCACTCACCTCTGTCTGATTTCAGTTTCCATCTCTTGATCTACTGCCCATTTGAATAAAATTACTCCTTTAAGGTAGAAGAGTTGACAGTGGTGTTTTCCCCATGTCGCTTGCCATTGAACAACTGGCAAAATTAAGTTGCGCTTGTTGCAAAATGAATGGTGTTATTGTTCAAAATCTGCCTGAGATTGAAAGTATTCTTGTACTGAATAGACATCTGGGCCAAATGGCTATTTAAGGACATTCTGTACCTGATTGTACATCCTGAAGTACAATGAGTAATTCTCTCCACTAAAGATTGTTACATCTATACAGAACATGTATTAATACACAAAACAATCACACCTCCTTATTGGTCAGGAAGTGCCTAAACCTCACAAGGAGACTGAGGAGGTCAAGGCCAACGGCTCTCATCCTGAGATTTTACAGGAGCGCAGTTGAGTCTCCTGTCTGGCTGCATCATTGGATGGTCTAGTAGCTGTAAAGCATCAGACAGGAATGATGCAAAGAGTTGTGAGGATCACTGGGGTCTCCCTTTCTTCTGTAGATGACATTTACTGGGAGTGTTGTTTAAATAGGGCTCAAGGAATTGTAAAAAGACCATTTCCATCCAGTGCACAGCATCTTTAACCACGTCCATCATCAAAATCAGGACTGCCAGGCTGGGGAATAGCTTCTTCCCACAGGCTGTGAGATGGAAGAAAAGTATCCTGTAAGTGGGATAATCATCCCACATATTTATATATGTAGCGGCTACTTCGATAGGGCTACTAAAGCAACACACCCACACACACACACCAGGTTAGTCAACACAAGACTGCTTTATTCAGACTTTACAGGCTTCTTTGATTTAGTGTGTCCTGGGCTCCATGGGACATCATTATGAGTTTGCTTCTGAACCACAGGACCGCAGATTTAAATGAAGCCGTGTGAGTGTCCCGTGCCATCCGGCAGGAGAATCCACAGATCAACGTGCCGTTCCTCGCCACGAAGCACCACGCGTGGACAGTCAATTAAATGGATGAGTTCCCAACTGTCTGTCTTATATTTTCACTCGCGTGCCAAAGAACCTTACCCGCTCGGCCCACTACACAGCTGCTAAACCACCCAGTTCTCCCCCAGAACCTTCACAGAAACTAAAACATCAGCTGCATGCACCTGAGGTGGACCCCCTCGCCGTCTGGGCTGGGGGCACTGAAATAGGTGAAGCGGGCTTCACATGGGCAGGCTTGAGTCTACACGAAACAGCTGTGAATGTCCCTTTATGTCCAAAGTATACACAAGCCCATCCTTCTTCACCACATGGAAAGGGCCCTCATACGTTAATTGTATTGGCGCTCCTGGGACCTGTCTGCGCACAAAAACAAAATCAGCGTCCAGGAATGGTGGGGCACATTCTGTTTAGGTGATCCATGCCAATGGGTAGGAAAAAGTTTGCTGATCATGACTCCATGTTAAAGCTGTGAAGGAAATTCAGGTCAGAGTTGGTTGTGAAATGAATGTCCCATGAAACTGTAAGAACTGTACCATAAACCATCTCTGTGGACAATGCGGACATATCTTCCTTTGAAGAGATGTGCACTCCGAATAGAATCCATGGCAACTCATCGACCTAAATTGGGACTGGTGAGTCAGGCCTTAAGTGCAGACTTCAGTTGCCAGTAGAAACGTTCCACAAGTCTGTTGGACTGTGGATGAATTGTGCTCAACGATCTGAAGTAATGTGTGTCGGAAAACCAAATCTAGCCATCCAATCGACAGTGAATGCTCTTGCCCTTGTCTCAGTGTCACTGGATGGCAACGGGACAGCCCCTGACCAGCGTGTGAAACGTTCTATGACTGTTAGAATGTATTTCAAAATTTGAGATAATGGCAATGATCCAAGCAGGTCCACATGCACGTGTTCCAACCGCCTGTGTACCACCGGGAAATGTTGAAGAGGTGCCTTATTGTGCCGCTGAATTTTGGCAGTCTGGCAGGAGGTACCTGTGCAGACCCATTATGCAACACCCTTTTTTAGTCCATGCCATACATATTTATTTGACATGAGCTTGACAGATGTTCTGATGGACGGATGAGACAAGGTGTGTATCTGGTCAAAAAGGTGTTGCCTCCAAGATGCCGGAATCACTGGTCTAATGTAGCCCAAAGACATGTCACAAAGTAAGGTTGGCCGCCCAGTTGTGATGCCACCTGCAGTATGTCCAAGTTAGTCATGGTCGTACTATATGGCTGACCATCGGGGTCCATTGCCTGGACACTGGCTAATTCAGGAATATCAATCTCATCCTGAATATGATATACAGTCGGTCTGGACAGAATATTCATGACGCCATTGTTTTTACCAGACGTTTTCCAAGTAGATTTAAGGGAATTCTAAATCTCTGCCCTAAGTGCCAATAAGCTGCTGGCAGGTTTGAACAGCATTCTTCAACCCAAGTGGCATCCTAAGAAATTCAAAAAGCCCAGAAGGGGTAATAATTGCCATTTAAGGAATGTCATACTTATGGGCTGGGATAAATGGGGAACAGTGGGGAACAGATGGGGCAAAGTGGGGAACATTGTGAAGAATGGGCAACAGGGTGGAACAGATGTGGTACACCTGTTCCCCACTATTCCCCATCTGTTCCCCACCACTTCCCCACTATTCACCACCGTTCCACATGATTCCCCACTCTTCCCCTCATTTCCCAATCTGTTCCCCACTGTTCCTCCCATTTGTCTCTGTTCCCCACTGTTCTCCATTGTTCCTCAGTGATCCCCACTTTTCCTCATCTCTTCCTTTCATTCCTCAATTTTCACCTCTGTTGCCCACTATACACCACTTTTCCCCTCTGTTCCCCACTGTTCCCTCACTGTTCCCCACTGTTCCTAAAAGAAGTCTGTAAAGTCTCAATAAAGCAGTCTTGTGTTGACTAACTTGGTGTGTGTGTGTTTGTGTGTGTATTACTTTAGTAGCTCTACCGAAGTCGTCGCTACAATTGGGGACCCCAAATGCAAGATTCAGGGAAGCTTGAATCTCCAGTTACCATGTACACAAGGACGGCAGCAGCTGTTGCCACCACGGCTGCAGTTAATGTGGTGGAACTTCACTTGCCTCCTTTCTGGACACATCAACCTCGGGTATGGCTTAATCAGGCTGAAACCCAGATTTGTCTTGTGGCATAATGGCTGAGGACATGAAATTCTGCCATGTAATAGGTGCATCGGACACTGCTGCAGCGTCTCAAGTAATAGAATATGTTGCCAATCCCCTGGCAGAAAACCAGTAAACCAGGTTCCGCCAATTTCTCCTGGACTCGCTGGAATTGACTAGACATGAGCACGACTTTTAAATATGGAGGACCTAGGTGATAGGAATCTATCCGATTTAATGAATGAGATGCTCGCATTAGCAGATGGTTATTCTCATTGTTTACTTTTTGAGACTCTATTCCTGTCCAAACTCCCAGGTCGTGTCGCAATACCAATCATTAACATGGATTTCCACCATCCCCATGATGTAGTGCAGGAGACTGACAGGCTGGATCACACTCCAACACTAGAGTCTGCTCACGTACAGACTGTTTTCGCAGCAGATCCATATCCCGTGTCCTATGAGCCAACTATATCTTCAGTTCAGTCAAAGAAGGATGAACGTGTTGACAGGCGGTGAGAATGGTGTTTTTACCATGGCCGTTGGTGAAAAAATGCCCATAAATGTGTCCCGACATGTACCTATTACAGAAAAAAGGCAGGAAACGATAAGGCCGGCTACCATTTATGGCCATGGCAGCTGGCACAAATACGTCCCATTGTATTTTCCAAGACTGCGCTGGTAAGCACATGTTTCTTGTAGACACGAGTGCTGAGGTTCGTTTGCTCCCACCAACCTATTTTGAAATAAAACCCACATAAACAACACCACCTGTCTCTTCAAACACAAATGGGACGCAAATTCCCTGCTTTGGCACAGGATAGGTCACGATTGGGATAGGAGGTGTGACATTCCATTGGAATTGCGTATTGGTTTCCATTGCACAGCCTATTTTGGGTGCAGATTTTTTAAGGTCCCATGACTTGCCAGTAGATGTGAAGTGGAGGAAATTGGTTCCTGCTACCACTTTTCAAACATACCCTCTGGGATGCAGCAAAGGGAGAGTTTCCCACCTCGGGGTGCATACCTTGAACAAATGTGCACATGCTGCTCTGCTCAACGAATTTCCCTGTACTCTCTCACCTAATTTCAATATCTCCTAAACAGCCCAGGGTGTGTCCCTTTACATAGACACTTTAGGCCCACCAAATGACGCCAGGGTTCGTCGTCTTCCACCTGATAAACTGCGCAGGCAAGGGCAGAGTGAACTGCAATTGAGGAATTAGGTATCATTCAGCGCTCCAACAGTCCTTGGGCATCACTGTTAAACATGGTACCCAAGAAAACAGGTGGATGGAGACCCTGCAGTGATTACCGTAGGATCAATAACTACAGCCGACAGATACCCTATACCTCATATGCGAGATTTCGCTGCCCATCTGCACAATTTCTGTGCTTTCTCCAAGGTAGATCTTGTCATGAGATCAAGTGTGGGGAAAAGTAGGGAATGGTGTGGAACCGTGGTGATCACTGCAGTAAAATGGAGAACACAGGAATATTGGGGAGCAGGGTGGAACAATGAGGAAAGGGGAACAGATGGGAAAGAGTGGGGAACACTGCAGAACAGAGGGGAACAAAAGGGAGCAGGGGGATTGATGGGAATCAGTGGGGAACTGTGGGTAATAGGTGGGATACTGCTAGAAAACAGTTGGGATTGGTGGGGAACAGTGGGGAAAGTTAGGGAACAGGTGAAGAACAATGGGCTACTGTGCAGAACTGTGGGGAACAGATGTGAAACAGTAGAGAACTGTTCGGGAACAGCTGGAGAACAGAGGGGAACTGATGGGGAACAGTGGGGAACCATGGGGAAACAGGTGGGAAACTGGTAGGAAACAGTTGGGATTGGTGGAGAAGAGTAGGGAACATTTGGGAACAGATGAAGAACAGTGGGGGACAGTGATGAACTGTGGGGTAAAGACGTGGAACAGTAGGGTACAGTGGAAAAATTGGTGAACAGCTGGAAAACAGAGGTGAACTGTGAGGAGCAGGGGAACAGTCTGGAAGGGATGGTGAACGGTGGAGAATGGGGGAAAAGTGAGGAATTGGTGGGAGACAGTTGGGGAACGGTGGTGAAGAGGTGTGGAATAGCTGGGGAACAGTGGGAACAGGTTTGGAACAGTAGGAAAATGGTGGGGAACAGTGGGGAACAGTGGGGAAAAGATGAGGGACAGTGGGAAACAGTTTAGAACAGATGGGGAACTGATGTGGAACATTAGTGAACAGTGGAGAAATGTGGGGAACTATGGGGAACATGTGTTGAACAGCTGGGGAACTGTGAGCAACTCTGGGAAACATTGGTGAAAACTGGGGAACTGTTGAGGACAGTGGGGAGCAGTGGGGAACAGTGGAGAACTGTGGGAAACAGTGTGGAAATTTAGGTCACAGATGGGAAAAAGAGGAGTATCTGATGGGCAACAATGGGAAACATGGGGTGCAGTGGGTAACAGTTGGGATCTGTGGGGAACAGTCTGGAACAGTGAGGAACAATAGGGGAAAGTGGGAGAAATGGGGAACAGTTGGGAACAGAGGGGAAAAGTAAAGAACAGGGGAACAGTGGTGAACAGAGTGGAAAAGTAGGGAACAGATGGAGAGAAGTGGGGAACAGTGAGGAACTGTGGGAGACAGTGGGAAACAGAGGAGAAGAATGAGTAACAGTGGGGTATACAGGGTAACGGGGAGAGCAGTGGGGAACAGAATGCGAACATTGGAGAATGTGTGGAACAGTGGTTAAATGTGTGTGACAGATGGGGAACTGTGAGGAACAGTGGGAAACACGGGGAACAATTAGGGAACAGTGGTGTATAGTGGGCAACAGTGGAAAAATTGAGGTACAGAAGGAAGAGATGGGGAACAGTGGGAATCACTGAGGAACAGTGGAGAAGAGTGGAACAGAGACAAATAGGGGGGAGCAATGGGGAACAGATATTGACCTGTGGAGAATGTGGGAACAGTGGGGAACAGATTGGGAAATGAGGGGAAAAGTGGGGAACCATGTGGAACAGTGGTGAAAAGTGGGGAACTGGTGGGAAACAGCTGGATAACAGTGGGGAACAGATGGGGAACTGATGGGGAACAGTGGAGAACCATGGGACCTGGTGGGAAACTGAGGGGTCAAAGGGGAAGAATGAGTAACAGTGGGTAATAGATAGCGAACTGTGGATAACGGGGGAACAGTGGAGAAAAGTGGGTAACTGATGGGTAATGAGGGGAAAAGTGCAGAACATTGGGGAATAGGGGGAACAGTGGGGAACTGATGTGGAATATAGGGGAATAGTGGGGAACAGTCAGCAATGTGGGTGAACAGATGTGGAACAGTGACAAAAATGGGAAACAGTGGGGAAAAGTGGGGAACTAAAGGGAAAAGTTGGGATCAGTAGGGAACAGGTGTGAAACATTAATAACATTAGGTAACTGTAGAAAAAAGTGGGGAACAGATGGGGAACAGCTAGAGAACATTGGGAAACAGTGCAGAACATGGGGGAAAATGGGAAGAGTGGGGAACAGTCTGGAACCATGGGGAACACTGCAGGACAATGGGGATCAGAGGGGAATATTGGGGAATAGGGGAGAAAAATGAGGAAAGGGAACAGATGGGAAACAGTGGGGAACACTGCTGAATGGAGGAGAACAGAGGGGAACAGTAGGGAGCAGGAGGAACTGATGTGGAACAGTGTGGAACCGTGGGGAACAGGAGGGAAACTGCTGGAAAACAGTTGGGATTGGTGGGGAAAAGTGCGGAACAGTTGGGGAACAGGTGAAAAACAGTGTGGTATAGTGAATAATTGTGGGAAATAGATGTGAATCATTAGGAAACAGTAGAAAAAATGGGGAAGAGTGGGGAACAGTTTGTGAACAGCTGGAGTGCAGTGGGGAACAGTGAAGACCTGTGGGGATCAGTGTGGAACAGATATGGAGCAGTAGGCAACAGTAGGAAAAATGGGGAACAATGGTGAACAGTTCAAGAGCAGCTGGGGAACAGTGGGGAACAGGTGTGGAACAGTAGGGAACAGTTTTGAATAGATGGAGAGAAGTGGGGAACAGTGAGGAACTGTGGGAGACAGTGGGAAACAGGGGAAGAATGAGTAACAGTGGAGTATACAGGGTAATGGGGAGAGCAGTGGGGAACAGAATGCGAACATTGGAGAATGTGGGGAACGGTGGTCAAATGTGTGTGACAGATGGGGAACTGTGAGGAACAGTGGGAAACACGGGGAACAATTAGGGAACAGTGGTGTATAGTGGGCTACAGTGGGGAAAATTGAGGTGCAGAAGGAAGAGATGGGGAAAAGTGGGGATCACTGAGGAACAGTGGAGAACAGTGGAACAGAGACAAATAGGGGGGAGCAATGGGGAACAGATATTAACCTGTGGAGAATGTGGGAACAGTGGGGAACAGATTGGGAAAAGTGGGGAACCATGTGGAACAGTGGTGAAAAGTGGGGAAGTGGTGGGAAACAGCTGGATAACAGTGGGGAACAGAGGGGAATATTGGGGAGCAGGGTGGAACAATGAGGAAAGGGGAACTGATGGGGAACACTGCAGAACAGAGGTGAGCAAAAGAGTGTAGGGGGAACAGTTGGGAATCTGATGGGAAACAGTGGGGAACTGTGGGTAATATGTGGGAAAATGCTGGGATAAAGTTGGGATTGGTGGGAAACAGTGGGGAAAAGTTGGGGAACAGATGTGGAACAGTAAGAAAAATGGGGAACAATGGGGAACAGTGGTGAACAGTGGGGAACAGTTTAGGAACAGCTGGAGAACAGAGGGGAACAGATGGGGAACTGATGGGGAACACAGGTAAACCAAGGGGGACAGGTGGGAAACTGCTGGTAAACAGTTGGGATTGATGGGGAAGAGTAGGAAACAGTTGGGGAACATGTGGAAAAAAGTGGGGTACAGTGGGGACCAGATCCGGAACAGTAGGCTACAGTGGTAAAAGGGGAACTGCTGGAAAACAGCTGCCAAACTGTGGGGAACAGGAAGAACAGTGTGGAACAGATGGTGAACAATGGAGAATGGGGGAAGAGTGGGGAAAAATGGGGAACAGATTGGGAATGAGGTGAACAGTGGGGAATCTTGGGAAACAGTGTTGAAAAGTGCAGAACTGGTGGGACACAGGTGGGGAACAGTCGAAAAAGGTGAGGGACGGTGGGAAAATGTTTAGAACAAATGGAGAACTGATGTGGAACTGTGGCGATCAGTGAGGAACAGTGCAGAAATGGTGGGCAACTGCTGGGGAACATGTGTCGAACAGGTCGGGAACAGTGAGGAACAGATGGGGAAAAGGTGAGGGACAGTGTGAAACAGTTTAGTACAGATGGGGAACTGATGTGGAGGGACAGTGTGAAACAGTTTAGTACAGATGGGGAACTGATGTGGAACTCTGGGGATCAGTGGGGAACAGTGGAGAAATGATGGACAACTGCTGGGGAACATGTGTCGAACAGGTAGGGAACAGTGAGGAACTATTGGGGACAGTGGGCAACCCTAGGTAACAGTTGGGAAACTTCTGGGAAACAGATGGGATTGGTGGGGAACAGTGGGGAAATGTAAGGAACTGTGGGGAACATATGTGGAACAGTGGGAATAAGAAGGTTAAGGTGGGAAACTGTGGGGAACAATTGAGGAACAGTGGGGAACTGATAGTGAACAGTGGGAATATTGCTAAAATTAGGCAACTGTGACGAACAGATGGGGAACAGTGGTATTAATGGGGAAAAATGGGGAACTGTGAGGAACATTTGGGAATATGGGCAACGGGGAAGATCAGATGTGGATCAGTGGGGAATAGTAGGGAACAATGTGGAACCATGGAGAACACTGCAGAATAATGGGGAATGGATGGGAATATTGGAGAGCAGGGGGGGGGGGAAACACTGAGGAATGTTAAAATGATGGAGAACCGTAGGGAAAAGTGGAGAAATGGTGGAGAACTGCTGGGGACATGTGTTGAACAGGTGGGGAACATTGCGGAAACAGCTTGAAAACAGTGGGTATTAAATGGGGAACTGATGGGGAACAGTGGAGAGATGGTGGGGAACTGCAGGTGAAAAATGGGGACTTGTGGGAACATGTATCTAACAGGTGGGAAAAAGTGAGGAAAAGATGGGGAGGAGTGGGGAACCTTGGGGAACACCGCCAAGCAGTGGGTAACAGAGGGAATAGTGGGGAGCAGGGGTGAACAATGAGGAAAGGGGAACAGATGCTGAACAGTGGACAACAGTGCAGAACAGAGGAGAATAGTGGGGAGCAGGAGTGAACAATGAGGAAAGGGGAACAAATGTTGAACAGTTGAGAACAGTGCAGAACAGAGGGGAAGAGTGGGGTGCAGGGGTGAATAACGAGGAAAGGTGAACAAATACAGAACATTGGAGAATGTGGGGAACAGTGGGTAACAGATGGAAATGAGATGGAGAACAGCTGGGAAACAGTGAGGAACTGTGGAACAGTTGAGAACAGAGGGGGATCATTGAGGAACAGTGGGGATCAGTGGAGAAGAGTGGGTAACAGAGGGTAACATTAAGGAATGGAGAGAACTACTGGTGAACAGAGGGGAATAGTGTGGAACATGTGTCAAACAAGTGGTGAACATGTGACAAACATGTGGGGAACAGTGTGGAACTGGGGTGAACACTGCATAACAATGGGGAACGGAGGGGAATAGGGGAGAAAAATGAGGAATTGAAGGAACAGATGGGGAACAGTGGGAAAATCTGCAGAAAAGAGGGGAATAGTGGGGAGCAGTGGTGAGCAGATGGTGAACTGTGGAGAATGGGGGAACAGTGGGGAAAAGTGGGAAACAGATTGGGAAATGAGGGGAACAGTGGGGATCCAAAGGGAACAGTGGCGGAACATAGTGTCTAAGTGGTGAACAGTGGGGAACCTGTGAGGAACAGTGGAGAATAGATGGGGAACAGACTAGAAATTGTGGTAAACTGTTGAGGAACAGGTGGGGAACAGTGAGGAACAGATGGGATAGTGTGGGGTACCGTGGAAAATACTGTTGGGCAGTGGGAAATAGAGGGGAATAGTGGGAAGCAGGGAGTTAACAATGAGGAAAGGGGAACAGATGGGGAACAGTGGAGAATGGGGGAACAGTGAGTAACAGATGGAAAAGAAATGGAGAACAGCTGGGGAACAGTTAGGAACAGAGGGGAATATTGAGGAACAGTGGGGAACTGTAGGGAAAACTGCAGAATAGTGGGGAACATTGGAGACGTAGTGTGGAACTGCTGAGTTACAGTTGGGACTTGTGGGGAACATGTGTCGAACATGTGGGTAAAATATGTCGAACATGTGATTAACAGTGAGGAACAAATGGGCAACAGTGTGGAACTCTGGTGAACACTACATAATAATTGGGAATAGAGGGGAATAGTGGGGAGTAGCGGAGAATAATGCGGACCTCAGGGAACATATGGTGAACAGTTTGGAAAACTGCGGAACAGTGGGGAATAGTGGGGAGCGGTGGAGAACAGATAGCGAACTGTGGAAAATGCGGGAACAGTTGGGAAAAATGGGAAACAGATTGGGAAATGAGAGGAACTGTGGGGATCCATGGGGAACAGTGGGGAACATAGAGTCTCTGTGGTGAATAGTGGGGAACTGGTGGTAAACAGCTGCAGAACAGGTGGGGACTGTGGGGTACAGTTGGGATTGTTGTGTACAGTGGGGAAAAGTTGGGGATCAGGTGAAGAACAGAATGTAACAGAGGATGTAACAGTGGGTAAATTTGGGGATCAGGTGGGAACAGTGAGGAACAATTGGGAAGAGTTGGGGAACAAAGGGGAACATGAGGGAGACTGGGCAACAGTGCAGAACAGATGTAGAACAGTTGGAAACATTAAAGAAGAGTAGGGAACAGTAGGAAAAATGTAGAACAGATGGGGCACAGTGGGGAACAGTAGGTAAAATGTAGAACAGATGGGGAACAGTGGGTAACAGTTCTGGAAAAGCTGGAGAACAGTGGGGAACAGATCGGCAACTGCTGGAGAGCAGTGGAAACAAATGGGAAACTGATGGAGAAGATTGGAGTTCTGAACAGAGGGTAACAGGTGTGTGACAGTGGAGAACAGTGGGAAAAATGGGGACAGTGGAGAACAGATGTGGAACATTGTGGAAACATGGGGAACACTGGGAAACGTTGGGGAACAGCTGAAGAACAGTAGGGAGCAGAGGGTGTAACACTTGGTAAATTTGAGGAACAGGTGGGGAACAGTGAGGAACAATTGGGAAAATGGGCAACAGTGTGGAACAGATGCGGAACAGTGGGGAATACTGAAGAACAGGAGGGAATCGTAGGAAAAAGGTAGAGCAGATGGGTAACAGTGGGGAACAGCTGGAGAACAGCGGGGAACAGATTGGCAACTGCTGGAGAGGAGAGGGGAGCATATGGGAAACTGAGGGAGAACATTGGAGTACCATGGGGAACAGAGGTAACAGTTGTGAGACAGTGGAGAACATTGGGGAAAATGGGGAGCAGTGGGGAACAGATGGGAAACAGTTGGGATTGTTGAGAACAGTGGGTAAAAGTTGGGGAACAGGTGAAGATCAGTGGGGAACAGAGGGTGTAAAAGTGGGTAAATTTGGAGAACACGTGGGGTACAGTGAGGAACAATTGGGAAGGGTTGGGGAACAGTGGGGAACGTGGGAAATGGGCAACAGTGCGGAACAGATGCAGAACAGTTGGAAACAGTAGGGAACAGTAGGAAAAATGTAGAACAGATGGGTAACAGTGGGGAACAGTTCGAAAATAGCTGGGGAACAGTGGGGATCAGATCGGCAACTGCTGGAGAACATATGGGAAACTGATGGAGAACAGTGAGGAACCATGGGGAACAGAGGGTAACAGGTGTGAGACAGTGGAGAACAGTGGGAAAAATGGGGAACAGTGGGGAAAAATGAGGAAAGGTGAACAGTGGGGAACAATTAGGAAGGGTTGGGGAACAGTGGGGAACATTTGGGAAAATGGGCAACAGTGCGGAACAGATGCGGAACAATTGGAAACAGTAAAGAAAAGTAGGGAACAGTAGGAAAAATGTAGAACAGATGGGTAACAGTGGGGAACAGTTCTGGAGAAGCTGGAGAACCATGGGGAATAGATCGGCAACTGCTGGAGAGCAGTGGGAAAATATGGGAAATTGATGGAGAACAGTGGGGAAGCATGGGGAACAGAGTGTAACATGTGTGAGACAGTGGAGAACAGTGAGAAAAATGGAGAACAGAGGGGAAAAATGGGGAACATTGTGGAAACATGGGGATCACTGCAGAACAATGGGCAATGGAGGAATGAATTGGGGAAAGGGGGAACAATGAGGAAAGGGGAACAGTGGGGAATACTGCTGAACAGAGGGGAACAATAGGGAGGATGGGGTACAGATGTGAAACAGTGGGAAGCAGATTGGAAATGGAGTGGACCCATGGGGAAGAGTGGAGAACAATGCTGAACACTGTGGAGCAGTTTGGCACTATGTGGTACAGTTGGGATTGTTGTGTACAGTGGGGAAAAGTTGGGGATCAGGTGAAGAACAGAATGTAACAGAGGGTGTAACAGTGGGTAAATTTGGGGATCAGGTGGGAACAGTGAGGAACAATTGGGAAGAGTTGGTAAAATGTGGAACAGATGGGTAACTGTGGGGAACATTTCGGGAAAAACTGGTGAACAGTGCGGAACAGATCGGCAACTACTGGAGAGCAGAGGGAACATGTGGGAAACTGATGGAGAAGATTGGAGTTCTATGGGGAACAGAGGGTAACAGGACAGAGACAGTGGAGAACAGTGGGAAAAAATGGGGACAGTGGGGAACAGATGGGGAACATTGTGGATACGTACGGTTCACTGCAGAGCAATGGAGCAGGGAGAACAGATTGGAAAAAGTGGGGAATCTTGGGAAACACTGCAGAAAAGAGGGGATCCAAAGGAAGCAGGGGGAACAGATTGGAAAAACTGGGGAAGCATGGGGAACCATGAAGAATAGAGGGGAACCAATGGGAGCAGGGAGAACAGATTGGAAAAAGTGGGGAACCGTGGCAAACACTGCAGAACAGTGTGGAACCAAAGGGAGCAGGGGGAACAGATTGGAAAAAGTGGGGAACAGTGGGGAATAGTGCAGAAAAGAGGGGAACCAAATGGAGCAGGGGGAACAGATTTGAAAAAATGTGGAGAACCGTGGGGAAACTGCAGAACAGAGGGGAACCAAAGGGAGCAGGGGGAAGAGATTGGAAAAAAGTAGCAACCGTGGGGAACACTGCAGAACAGAGGGGAACCAAAGGAACACGGGGAAAAGATTGGAAAAATTGGGAAACCATGGAGGACAGTGCAGGACGGAGGGGAACCAAAGGGAGCAGGGGGAACAGATTGGAAAAAGTGGGGAACTGTGGAGAACACTGCAGAACAGAGGGGAACCAAAGAGAGTACGGGGAACAGATTGGAAAAAGTGTGGAACCGTGGGGAACACTGCAGGACAGAGGGGAACCAAAGGGAACAGGAGGTACAGGTTGGAAAAAGTGG
Organism: Narcine bancroftii; assembly: GCF_036971445.1. Lineage (NCBI taxonomy): Eukaryota > Metazoa > Chordata > Chondrichthyes > Torpediniformes > Narcinidae > Narcine > Narcine bancroftii. The sequence goes on along the minus strand of NW_027211854.1, from coordinate 1,044,405 downwards.
GGAACCGTGGTGAACACTGCAGAACAGTGGGGAACCAAAGGGAGCTGGGGGAACAGATTGGAAAAAGTGGGGAAACGTGGGGAAAACAGTAGAACAGAGGGGAACCAAGAGAGCAGGGGAAATGGATTGGAAAAAGTGGGGAACTGTGAAGGACACTGCAGGACAGACGGGAACCAAAGGGAGCAGGTCGAACAAATTGGAAAAAAGTGGAGAAGTGGGGAACACTGCAGAACAGTGGGGAGCCAAAGGGAGCAGGGGGAACAGATTGGAAAAAGTGGGGAACTGTGTGGAAAAATGCAGAACAGTGGGGAACCAAAGGGAGCAGGCGGAACAGATTGGAAAAAGTGGGGAACCGTGGAGAATACTTCAGGACAGAGGGGAACGAAAGGGAGCAGGGGGAACGGATTGGAAAAAGTGGGGAACCGTGGGCAACACTGCAGGACAGAGGTGAGCCAAAGCAAGTAGGGGGAATGGATTGGAAAAAGTGGGAAACCGTGTGGAAAAATGCAGAAGCGAGGGGAACCAAAGGGAGCAGGCGGAACAGATTGGAAAAAGTGGGGAACCGTGGAGAATACTTCAGGACAGAGGGGAACGAAAGGGAGCAGGGGGAACGGATTGGAAAAAGTGGGGAACTGTGGGCAACACTGCAGGACAGAGGTGAGCCAAAAAAGCAGGGGGAATGGATTGGAAAAAGTGGGAAACCGTGGGGAAAACTGCAGAATAGAGGGGAACAATAGTGAACAGGAGGTACAGGTTGGAAAAAGTGGGGAAACGTGGGGAAAACAGTAGAACAGAGGGGAATCAAGAGAGCAGGGGAAATGGATTGGAAAAAGTGGGGAACTGTGAAGGACACTGCAGGACAGAGGGGAACCAAAGGGAAGGGAAAGAACGGATTGAAAAAAGTGGGGAAATGTAGGGAACTCTGCAGAACAGAGGAGAACCAATGGTAGCAGGTCGAACAAATTGGAAAAAAGTGGAGAAGTGGGGAACACTGCAGAACAGTGGGGAGCCAAAGGGAGCAGGGGGAACAGATTGGAAAAAGTGGGGAACTGTGTGGAAAAATGCAGAACAGTGGGGAAACAAAGGGAGCAGGGGGAACAGATTGGAAAAAGTGGGAACCGTGGGGAAAACTGCAGAACAGTGGGGAGCCCAAGGAGCAGAGGGAACAGATTGGAAAAAGTGGGGAACTGTGTGGAACACTGCAGAACAGAGGGGAATCAAAGGAAGCAGGGGGGACGGATTGGAAAAAGTGGGGAACCGTTAGGAACACTGCAGAACAGAGAGGAAGCAAAGGAGCACGGGGAAGAGATTGGAAAAATTGGGAAACCATGGAGGACAGTGCAGGATGGAGGGGAACCAAAGGTAGCAGGGGGAACAGATTGGAAAATGTGGGGAACAGTGGGGAACACTGCAGAATAGAGGGGAACCAAAGAGAGCACGGCGATCAGATTAGAAAAAGTGTGGAACTGTGGGGAACACTGCAGGACAGATGGGAACCAAAGGGAACAGGAGATACAGGTTGGAAAATGTAGGGAACCGGGTGGAACACTGCAGAATAGAGGGGAACCAAAGGGAGCAGGGGGATCAGTTCGGAAAATTGAGGAACCGTGGGGAACACTGTAGAACAGAGTGGAACTAAGAGAGCAGGGGCAATGGATTGGAAAAAGTGGGGAACTGTGAAGGACACTGCAGGACAGAGGGGAACCAAAGGGAACAGGCGGAATGGATTGAAAAAAGTGGGAAACTGTGGGGAACTCTGCAGAACAGAGGGGAACCAATGGGAGCAGGTCGAACAAATTGGAAAAAAAGTGGTGAAGTGGGGAACACTGCAGAACAGTGGGGAGCCAAAGGGAGCAGGGGGAACAGATTGGAAAAAGTGGGGAACTGTGTGGAAAAATGCAGAACAGTGGGGAACCAAAGGGAGCAGGAGGAACAGATTGGAAAAAGTCGGGAATGTGCGGAACACTGCAGGACACAGGAGAACCAAAGGGAGCATGCGTAACGGATTGGAAAATGTGGGGAACTGTATGGAAAACTGCAGAATAGAGGGGAACCAAAGGGAGCAGGGAGAACAGATTGGAAAAAGTGGGAACCGTGGGAAAAATTGCAGAACGGGGGGAGCCCAAGGAGCAGAGGGAACAGATTGGAAAAAGTGGGGAACTGTGTGGAACACTGCAGAACAGAGAGGAATCAAAGGAAGCAGGGGGAACGGATTGGAAAAAGTGGGGAACCGTTAGGAACACTGCAGAACAGAGAGGAAGAAAAGGAGCACGGGGAAGAGATTGGAAAAATTGGGAAACCATGGAGGACAGTGCAGGATGGAGGGGAACCAAAGGTAGCAGGGGGAACAGATTGGAAAATGTGGGGAACTGTGGGAAAAATTGCAGAACGGGGGGAGCCCAAGGAGCAGAGGGAACAGATTGGAAAAAGTGGGGAACTGTGTGGAACACTGCAGAACAGAGAGGAATCAAAGGAAGCAGGGGGAACGGATTGGAAAAAGTGGGGAACCGTTAGGAACACTGCAGAACAGAGAGGAAGAAAAGGAGCACGGGGAAGAGATTGGAAAAATTGGGAAACCATGGAGAACAGTGCAGGATGGAGGGGAACCAAAGGTAGCAGGGGGAACAGATTGGAAAATGTGGGGAACTGTGGGGAACACTGCAGAATAGAGGGGAACCAAAGAGAGCACGGCGATCAGATTAGAAAAAGTGTGGAACCGTGGGGAACACTGCAGGACAGATGGGAACCAAAGGGAACAGGAGATACAGGTTGGAAAATGTAGCGAAGCAGGGGGAACACTGCAGAATAGAGGGGAACCAAAGGGAGCAGGGGGAACAGCTCAGAAAAGTGGGGAACCGTGGGGAACACTGCAGAATAAAGGAGAACCAAACGGAGCAGGGGGAACAGATTGGAAAAAGTGGAGAACTGTGGGGAACACTGCAGGACAAAGGGAAACCAAAGGGAACAGGAGGTACAGGTTGGAAAAAGTGGGGAACCGTGGCGAACACTGCAGAACAGTGGGGAACCAAAAGTAGCAGGGGGAACAGTTCGGAAAAGTGGGGAACCGTGGGATTCACTGCAGATTAGAGGAGAAGCAAAGGGAGCAGGGGGAACAGATTGGAAAAAGTGGGGAAGCGTGGGGAACACTGCAGGACAGAGGGGAAACAAAGGAGGCAGGGGTTACAGTTTGGAAAAAGTGGGGAATCGTGGGGAACACTGCAGAAAGGAGGGGAACCAAAGGGAGCAGGGGGTACAGATTGGAAAAAGTGGGGAAGCGTGGGGAGCACTGCAGGACAGAGGGGAACCAAAGGGAGCAGGGGGAACAGATTGGAAAAAATGTGGAGAACTGTGGGGACAACTGCAGAAGAGTGCGGAACGAAGGGGAGCAGGGGGAACAGCTTGGAAATGTAGGGAACCGTGGGGTAAACTGCAGAACAGAGGGGAAACAAAGGAGCACGGGGAAAAAATTGGAAAAATTGGGAAACCATGGAGGACAGTGCAGGACGGAGGGTAACAAAAGGGAGCAGGGGGAACAGATTGGAAAATGTGGGGAACTGTGGGGAACACTGCAGAATAGAGGGGAACCAAAGAGAGCACGGCGATCAGATTAGAAAAAGTGTGGAACCGTGGGGAACACTGCAGGACAGATGGGAACCAAAGGGAACAGGACATACAGGTTGGAAAATGTAGCGAAGCGGGGGGGAACACTGCAGAATAGAGGGGAACCAAAGGGAGCAGGGGGAACAGCTCGGAAAAGTGGGGAACCGTGGGGAACACTGCAGAATAAAGGAGAACCAAACGGAGCAGGGGGAACAGATTGGAAAAAGTGGGGAACTGTGGGGAACACTGCAGGACAAAGGGGAACCAAAGGGAACAGGAGGTACAGGTTGGAAAATGTGGGGAACCGTGTCGAACACTGCAGAACAGTGGGGAACCAAAGGGAGCAGGGGGAACAGTTCGGAAAAGTGGGGAACACTGTAGAACAGAGTGGAACTAAGAGAGCAGGGGCAATGAATTGGAAAAAGTGGGGAACTCTGAAGGACACTGAAGGACAGAGGGGAACCAAAGGGAAAAGGGGGAACGGATTGAAAAAAGTGGGGAACTGTGGGGAACTCTGCAGAACAGAGGGGAACCAATGGGAGCAGGTCGAACAAATTGGAAAAAAGTGGAGAAGTGGGGAACACTGCAGAACAGTGGGGAGCCAAAGGGAGCAGGGGGAACAGATTGGAAAAAGTGGGGAACTGTGTCGAAAAATGCAGAACAGTGGGGAACCAAAGGGAGCAGGAGGAACAGATTGGAAAAAGTCGGGAACTGTGCGGAACACTGCATGACACAGGGGAACCAAAGGGAGCATGGGTAACGGATTGGAAAATGTGGGGAACTGTATGGAAAAATGCAGAATAGAGGGGAACCAAAGGGAGCAGGGGGAACGGATTGGAAAAAGTGGGGAACCGTTAGGAACACTGCAGAACAGAGAGGAAGCAAAGGAGCACGGGGAAGAGATTGGAAAAATTGGGAAACCATGGAGGACAGTGCAGGACAGAGGGGAACCAAAGGGAGCAGGGGGAACAGATTGGAAAATGTGGGGAACTGTGGGGAACACTGCAGAATAGAGGGGAACCAAAGAGAGCACGGCGATCAGATTAGAAAAAGTGTGGAACCGTGGGGAACACTGCAGGACAGATGGGAACCAAAGGGAACAGGAGATACAGGTTGGAAAATGTAGTAAAGCGGGGGGAACACTGCAGAATGAGGGGAACCAAACGGAGCAGGGGGAACAGATTGGAAAAAGTGGGGAATTGTGGGGAACACTGCAGGACAAAGGGGAACCAAAGGGAACAGGAGGTACAGGTTGGAAAAAGTGGGGAACCGTGGCGAACACTGCAGAACAGTGGGGAGCCAAAGGGAGCAGGATGAACAGATTGGAAAAAGTGGGGAACTGTGTGGAAAAATGCAGAACAGTGGGGAACCAAAGGGAGCAGGAGGAACAGATTGCAAAAAGTCGGGAACTGTGGGGAACACTGCAGGACAGAGTGGAACCAAAGGGAGCATGGGTAACGGATTGGAAAATGTGGGGAACTGTATGGAAAACTGCAGAATAGAGAGGAACCAAAGGGAGCAGAGGGAACAGATTGGAAAAAGTGGGGAACTGTGTGGAACACTGCAGAACAGAGGGGAATCAAAGGAAACAGGGGGAACGGATTGGAAAAAGTGGGGAACCGTTAGGAACACTGCAGAACAGAGAGGAAGCAAAGGAGCACGGGGAAGAGAGTGGAAAAATTGGGAAACCATGGAGGACAGTGCAGGATGGAGGGAAACCAAAGGTAGCAGGGGGAACAGATTGGAAAATGTGGGGAACTGTGGGGAACACTGCAGAATAGAGGGGAACCAAAGAGAGCACGGTGATCAGATTAGAAAAAGTGTGGAACCGTGGGGAACACTACAGGACAGATGGGAACCAAAGGGAACAGGAGATACAGTTTGGAAAATGTAGTGAACCGGGGGGAACACTGCAGAATAGAGGGGAACCAAAGGGAGCAGGGGGAACAGCTCGGAAAAGTGGGGAACCGTGGGGAACACTGCAGAATAAAGGAGAACCAAACGGAGCAGGGGGAACAGATTGGAAAAAGTGGGGAACTATGGGGAACACTGCAGGACAAAGGGGAACCAAAGGGAACAGGAGGTACAGGTTGGAAAAAGTGGGGAACCGTGGCGAACACTGCAGGACAGTGGGGAACGAAACGGAGCAGGGGGAACAGTTCGGAAAAGTGGGGAACCGTGGGGAACACTGCAGATTAGAGGAGAAGCAAAGGGAGCAGGGGGAACAGATTGGAAAAGTGGGGAACCATGGAGAATACTTCAGGACAGAGGGGAACGAAAGGGAGCAGGGGGAACGGATTGGAAAGAGTGGGGAACCGTGGGCAACACTGCAGGACAGAGGTGAGCCAAAGGAAGCAGGGGGAATGGATTGGAAAAAGTGGGGAACCGTGTGGAAAAATGCAGAAGTGAGGGGAACCAAAGGGAGCAGGGGGTACAGATTGGAAAAAGTGGGGAAGCGTGGGGAACACTGCAGGACAGAGGGGAACCAAAGGGAGCAGGGGGAACAGATGGGAAAAAGTGGGAACTGTGGGGAAAACTGCAGAACAGAGGGGAACAAAAGTGAACAGGAGGTACAGTTTGGAAAAAGTGGGGAACTGTGGCGAAAACTGCAGAACAGTGGGGAACGGTGTGGAAAAATGCAGAAGTGTGGAGAAAGAACGCGAGCAGGGTGAACGGAGTGGAAAAAGTGGGGAACTGTGAGGAACACTGCAGAACAGAGGGGTATCAAAGGAAGCAGGGGGAACGGATTGGAAAAAGTGGGGAACCGTTAGGAACACTGCAGAACAGAGGGGAACCAAAGGTGCACGGGGAAGAGATTGGAAAAATTGGGAAACCATGGAGGACAGTGTAGGACGGAGGGGAACCAAAGGGAGCAGGGGGAACAGATTGGAAAAAGTGGGGAACTGTGGGGAAATGTGTAGAACAGAGGGGAACCAAAGAGAGCACGGCGAACAGATTGGAAAAAGTGTGGAGCCGTGGGGAACACTGCAGGACAGAGGGGAACCAAAGGGAGCAGGGAGAACTGATTGGAAAAAGTGGGGAATCTTGGGGAACACTGCAGGACAGAGGGAAACCAAAGGGAGCAGGGGGAACAGATTGGAAAAAATGTGGAGAACCGTGGGGACATCTGCTGAAGAGTACGGAACGAAGGGGAGCAGGGGGAACAGCTCGGAAAAAAGGGGTACCGTCGGGAACACTGCACAATAAAGGAGAACCAAACGGAGCAGCGGTAACAGAATGGAAAAAGTGGGGAACTGTGGGGAACACTGCAGGACAAAGTGGAACCAAAGGGAACAGGAGGTACAGGTTAAAAAAAGTGGGGAACCGTAGCGAACACTGCAGAATTGTGGGGAACCAAAGGAGCACGGGGAAGAGATTGGAAAAATTGGGAAACCGTGGAGGTCAGTGCAGGACGGAGGGGAACCAAAGGGAGCAGGGGGAACAGATTGGAAAAAGTGGGGAACTGTGGGGAAATGTGTATAACAGAGGGGAACGAAAGAGAGCACGGCGAACAGATTGGAAAAAGTGTGGAGCCGTGGGGAACACTGCAGGACAGAGGGGAACCAAAGGGAGAAGGGAGAACAGATTGGAAAAAGTGGGGAATCTTGGGGAACACTGCAGGACAGAGGGGAACGAAAGGGAGCAGGGGGAACAGATTGGAAAAAGTGGGGAACTGTGGGGAAATGTGTATAAAAGAGGGGAACCAAAGAGAGCACGGCGAACAGATTGGAAAAAGTGTGGAGCCGTGGGGAACACTGCAGGACAGAGGGGACCCAAAGGGAGCAGGGAGAACAAATTGGAAAGAGTGGGGAATCTTGGGGAACACTGCAGGACAGAGGGGAACCAAAGGGAGCAGGGGGAACAGATTGGAAAAAATGTGGAGAACCGTGGGGACATCAGCAGAAGAGTGCGGAACGAAGGGAGCAGGGGGAACAGCTCGAAAATGTAGGGAACCATGGGGAACACTGCAGAATAGAGGAGAACCAAAGGGAGCAGGGGGAACGGATTTGAAAAAATGGGAACTGTGAGGAAAACTGCAGAACAGAGGGGAACCAAAGGGAACAGGAGGTACAGGTTGGAAAAATTGATGAACCGTGGCGAACACTGCAGAACAGTGGTTAACGGTGTGGAAAAATGCAGAAGAGTGGAGAAACAACGGGAGCAGGGTGAACGGATTGGAAAAAGTGGGGAACTGTGTGGAACACTGCAGAACAGAGGGGAATCAAAGGAAGCAGTGGGAACGGATTGGAAAAAGTGAGGAACCGTTAGGAACACTGCAGAACAGAGGGGAACCAAAGGAGCACGGGAAAGAGATTGGAAAAATGGGGAAACCATGGAGGACAGTGCAGGACGGTGGGGAACCAAAGGGAGCACGGCGAACAGATTGGAAAAAGTGGGGAAGCGTTGGGAACACTGCAGGACAGAGGAGAACCAAAGGGAGCAGGGGGAATAGATTGGAAAAAATGTGGAGAACCGTGGGGACAACTGCAGAAGAGTGCGGAACGAAGGGGAGCAGGGGGAACAGCTCGGAAAAGTAGGGAACCGTGGGGAACACTGCAAAATAGAGGAGAACCAAAGGGAGAAGGGGGGAAATGTGTAGAACAGAGGGGAAACAAAGAGAGCACGGCGAACAGATTGGAAAAAGTGTGCAGCCGTGGGGAACACTGCAGGACAGAGGGGAACCAAAGGGAGTATGGGTAACGGATTGGAAAATGTGGGGAACTGTATGGAAAACTGCAGAATAGAGGGGAACCAAAGGGAGCAGAGAGAACAGATTGGAAAAAGTGGGGAACTGTGTGGAACACTGCAGAACAGAGGGGAAACAAAGGAAGCAGGGGGAACGGATTGGAAAAAGTGGGGAACCGTTAGGAACACTGCAGAACAGAGAGGAAGCAAAGGAGCACGGGGAAGTGAGTGGAAAAATTGGGAAACCATGGAGGACAGTGCAGGATGGAGGGGAACCAAAGGTAGCAGGGGGAACAGATTGGAAAATGTGGGGAACTGTGGGGAGCACTGCAGGACAGAGGGGAAACAAAGGGAGCAGGGGGTACAGTTTGGAAAAAGTGGGGAATCGTGGGGAACACTGCAGAAAGGAGGGGAACCAAAGGGAGCAGGGGGTACAGATTGGAAAAAGTGGGGAAGCGTGGGGAACACTGCAGGACAGAGGGGAACCAAAGGGAGCAGGGGGAATAGATTGGAAAAAATGTGGAGAACCGTGGGGACAACTGCAGAAGAGTGCGGAACGAAGGGGAGCAGGGGGAACAGCTCGGAAAAGTAGGGAACCGTGGGGAACACTGCAGAATAGAGGAGAACCAAAGGGAGCAGGGGGAACGGATTGGAAAAAGTAGGGAACAGTGGGGAAATGTGTAGAACAGAGGGGAAACAAAGAGAGCACGGCGAACAGATTGGAAAAAGTGTGCAGCCGTGGGGAACACTGCAGGACAGAGGGGAACCAAAGGGAGCAGAGAGAACAGATTGGAAAATGTGGGGAATCTTAGGGAACACTGCAGGACAGAGGGGAACCAAAGGGAGCAGGGGGAACTGATTGGAAAAAATGTGGAGAACCGTGGGGACAACTGCAGAAGAGTGCGGAACGAAGGGGAGCAGGGGGAACAGCTCGGAAAAGTAGGGAACCGTGGGGAACACTGCAGAATAGAGGAGAACCAAAGGGAGCAGGGGGAACGGATTGGAAAAAGTAGGGAACAGTGGGGAAATGTGTAGAACAGAGGGGAAACAAAGAGAGCACGGCGAACAGATTGGAAAAAGTGTGCAGCCGTGGGGAACACTGCAGGACAGAGGGGAACCAAAGGGAGCAGAGAGAACAGATTGGAAAATGTGGGGAATCTTAGGGAACACTGCAGGACAGAGGGGAACCAAAGGGAGCAGGGGGAACAGATTGGAAAAAATGTGGACAACCGTGGGGACACCTGCAGAAGAGTGCGGAACGAAGGGGAGCGGGGGAACAGCTCAGAAAAGTAGGGAACCGTGGCGAACACTGCAGAACAGTGGGGAATCAATGGGAGCAGGTGGAACAGTTTGGAAAAAGTGTGGAACCGTGGGGAGCACTGCAGAACAGAGGAAAACCAAAGGGAGCACAGGGTACAGATTGGAAAAACAGGGGAACCGTGGGGAACACTGCAGAACAGATGGGAACCAAATGCCATAGGGGGAACAGATTGGAAAAATTGGGGAACTGTGGGGAAATGTGTATAACAGAGGGGAACCAAAGAGAGCACGGCGAACAGATTGGAAAAAGTGTGGAGCCGTGGGGAACACTGCAGGACAGAGGGGAACCAAAGGGAGCAGGGAGAACAGATTGGAAAAAGTGGGGAATGTTGGGGAACACTGCAGGACAGAATGGAACCAAAGGGAGCAGGGGGAACAGATTGGAAAAAATGTGGAGAACCGTGGGGACATCTGCAGAAGAGTGCGGAACGAAGGGATCAGGGGGAACAGCTCGGAAAAGTAGGGAACCGTGGCGAACACTGCAGAACAGTGGGGAACGGTGTGGAAAAATGCAGAAGAGTCGAGAAACAACGGGAGCAGGATGAACGGAGTGGAAAAAGTGTGGAACTGTGTGGAACACTGCAGAACAGAGGGGAATCAAAGGAAGCAGGGGGAACGGATTGGAAAAAGTGAGGAACCGTTAGGAACACTGCCGAATAGAGGGGAACCAAAGGAGCAGGGGAAGAGATTGGAAAAATTGGGAAACCATGGAGGACAGTGCAGGACGGAGGGGAACCAAAGGGAGCAGGGGAAACAGATTGGAAAAAGTGGGGAACTGTGGGGAAATGTGTAGAACAGAGGGGAACCAAAGGGAGCACGGCGAACAGATTGGAAATAGTGGGGAAACGTGGGGAAAACTGTAGAACATAGGGGAACCAAGAGAGCAGGGGGAACAGATTGGAAAATGTGGGGAACTGTGGGGAACACTGCAGAATAGAGGGGAACCAAAGAGAGCACGGCGATCAGATTAGAAAAAGTGTGGAACCGTGGGGAACACTGCAGGACAGATGGGAACCAAAGGGAACAGGAGATACAGGTTGGAAAATGTAGCGAAGCGGGGGGGAACACTGCAGAATAGAGGGGAACCAAAGGGAGCAGGGGGAACAGCTCGGAAAAGTGGGGAACCGTGGGGAACACTGCAGAATAAAGCAGAACCAAACGGAGCAGGGGGAACAGATTGGAAAAAGTGGGGAACTGTATGGAAAACTGCAGAATAGAGGGGAACCAAAGGGAGCAGGGAGAACAGATTGGAAAAAGTGGGAACCGTGGGAAAAATTGCAGAACGGGGGGAGCCCAAGGAGCAGAGGGAACAGATTGGAAAAAGTGGGGAACTGTGTGGAACACTGCAGAACAGAGAGGAATCAAAGGAAGCAGGGGGAACGGATTGGAAAAAGTGGGGAACCGTTAGGAACACTGCAGAACAGAGAGGAAGAAAAGGTGCACGGGGAAGAGAATGGAAAAATTGGGAAACCATGGAGGACAGTGCAGGATGGAGGGGAACCAAAGGTAGCAGGGGGAACAGATTGGAAAAAGTGGAGAACTGTGGGGAACACTGCAGGACAAAGGGAAACCAAAGGGAACAGGAGGTACAGGTTGGAAAAAGTGGGGAACCGTGGCGAACACTGCAGAACAGTGGGGAACCAAAAGTAGCAGGGGGAACAGTTCGGAAAAGTGGGGAACCGTGGGATTCACTGCAGATTAGAGGAGAAGCAAAGGGAGCAGGGGGAACAGATTGGAAAAAGTGGGGAACCGTGGGAAACACTGCAGGACAGAGGGGAAACAAAGGAGGCAGGGGTTACAGTTTGGAAAAAGTGGGGAATCGTGGGGAACACTGCAGAAAGGAGGGGAACCAAAGGGAGCAGGGGGTACAGATTGGAAAAAGTGGGGAAGCGTGGGGAGCACTGCAGGACAGAGGGGAACCAAAGGGAGCAGGGGGAACAGATTGGAAAAAATGTGGAGAACTGTGGGGACAACTGCAGTTGAGTGCGGAACGAAGGAGAGCAGGGGGAACAGCTTGGAAATGTAGGGAACCGTGGGGTAAACTGCAGAACAGAGGGGAAACAAAGGAGCACGGGGAAAAAATTGGAAAAATTGGGAAACCATGGAGGACAGTGCAGGACGGAGGGTAACAAAAGGGAGCAGGGGGAACAGATTGGAAAATGTGGGGAACTGTGGGGAACACTGCAGAATAGAGGGGAACCAAAGAGAGCACGGCGATCAGATTAGAAAAAGTGTGGAACCGTGGGGAACACTGCAGGACAGATGGGAACCAAAGGGAACAGGAGATACAGGTTGGAAAATGTAGCGAAGCGGGGGGGAACACTGCAGAATAGAGGGGAACCAAAGGGAGCAGGGGGAACAGCTCGGAAAAGTGGGGAACCGTGGGGAACACTGCAGAATAAAGGAGAACCAAACGGAGCAGGGGGAACAGATTGGAAAAAGTGGGGAACTTTGGGGAACACTGCAGGACAAAGGGGAACCAAAGGGAACAGGAGGTACAGGTTGGAAAATGTGGGGAACCGTGTCGAACACTGCAGAACAGTGGGGAACCAAAGGGAGCAGGGGGAACAGTTCGGAAAAGTGGGGAACACTGTAGAACAGAGTGGAACTAAGAGAGCAGGGGCAATGAATTGGAAAAAGTGGGGAACTCTGAAGGACACTGAAGGACAGAGGGGAACCAAAGTGAACAGGGGGAACGGATTGAAAAAAGTGGGGAACTGTGGGGAACTCTGCAGAACAGAGGGGAACCAATGGGAGCAGGTCGAACAAATTGGAAAAAAGTGGAGAAGTGGGGAACACTGCAGAACAGTGGTGAGCCAAAGGGAGCAGGAGGAACAGATTGGAAAAAGTCGGGAACTGTGTCGAAAAATGCAGAACAGTGGGGAACCAAAGGGAGCAGGAGGAACAGATTGGAAAAAGTCGGGAACTGTGCGGAACACTGCAGGACACAGGGGAACCAAAGGGAGCATGGGTAACGGATTGGAAAATGTGTGAACTGTATGGAAAACTGCAGAATAGAGGGGAACCAAAGGGAGCAGGGGGAACGGATTGGAAAAAGTGGGGAACTGTGTGGAACACTGCAGAACAGAGGGGAATCAAAGGAAGCAGGGGGAACGGATTGGAAAAAGTGGGGAACCGTTAGGAACACTGCAGAACAGAGAGGAAGCAAAGGAGCACGGGGAAGAGATTGGAAAAATTGGGAAACCATGGAGGACAGTGCAGGACAGAGGGGAACCAAAGGGAGCAGGGGGAACAGATTGGAAAATGTGGGGAACTGTGGGGAACACTGCAGAATAGAGGGGAACCAAAGAGAGCACGGCGATCAGATTAGAAAAAGTGTGGAACCGTGGGGAACACTGCAGGACAGATGGGAACCAAAGGGAACAGGAGATACAGGTTGGAAAATGTAGTAAAGCGGGGGGAACACTGCAGAATAGAGGGGAACCAAAGGGAGCAGGGGGAACAGCTCAGAAAAGTGGGGAACCGTGGGGAACACTGCAGAATAAAGGAGAACCAAACGGAGCAGGGGGAACAGATTGGAAAAAGTGGGGAACTGTGGGGAACACTGCAGGACAAAGGGGAACCAAAGGGAACAGGAGGTACAGGTTGGAAAAAGTGGGGAACCGTGGCGAACACTGCAGAACAGTGGGGAGCCAAAGGGAGCAGGGGGAACAGATTGGAAAAAGTGGGGAACTGTGTGGAAAAATGCAGAACAGTGGGGAACCAAAGGGAGCAGGAGGAACAGATTGCAAAAAGTCGGGAACTGTGGGGAACACTGCAGGACAGAGGGGAACCAAAGGGAGCATGGGTAACGGATTGGAAAATGTGGGGAACTGTATGGAAAACTGCAGAATAGAGAGGAACCAAAGGGAGCAGAGGGAACAGATTGGAAAAAGTGGGGAACTGTGTGGAACACTGCAGAACAGAGGGGAATCAAAGGAAACAGGGGGAACGGATTGGAAAAAGTGGGGAACCGTTAGGAACACTGCAGAACAGAGAGGAAGCAAAGGAGCACGGGGAAGAGAGTGGAAAAATTGGGAAACCATGGAGGACAGTGCAGGATGGAGGGAAACCAAAGGTAGCAGGGGGAACAGATTGGAAAATGTGGGGAACTGTGGGGAACACTGCAGAATAGAGGGGAACCAAAGAGAGCACGGTGATCAGATTAGAAAAAGTGTGGAACCGTGGGGAACACTACAGGACAGATGGGAACCAAAGGGAACAGGAGATACAGTTTGGAAAATGTAGTGAACCGGGGGGAACACTGCAGAATAGAGGGGAACCAAAGGGAGCAGGGGGAACAGCTCGGAAAAGTGGGGAACCGTGGGGAACACTGCAGAATAAAGGAGAACCAAACGGAGCAGGGGGAACAGATTGGAAAAAGTGGGGAACTATGGGGAACACTGCAGGACAAAGGGGAACCAAAGGGAACAGGAGGTACAGGTTGGAAAAAGTGGGGAACCGTGGCGAACACTGCAGGACAGTGGGGAACGAAACGGAGCAGGGGGAACAGTTCGGAAAAGTGGGGAACCGTGGGGAACACTGCAGATTAGAGGAGAAGCAAAGGGAGCAGGGGGAACAGATTGGAAAAGTGGGGAACCATGGAGAATACTTCAGGACAGAGGGGAACGAAAGGGAGCAGGGGGAACGGATTGGAAAGAGTGGGGAACCGTGGGCAACACTGCAGGACAGAGGTGAGCCAAAGGAAGCAGGGGGAATGGATTGGAAAAAGTGGGGAACCGTGTGGAAAAATGCAGAAGTGAGGGGAACCAAAGGGAGCAGGGGGTACAGATTGGAAAAAGTGGGGAAGCGTGGGGAACACTGCAGGACAGAGGGGAACCAAAGGGAGCAGGGGGAACAGATGGGAAAAAGTGGGAACTGTGGGGAAAACTGCAGAACAGAGGGGAACAAAAGTGAACAGGAGGTACAGTTTGGAAAAAGTGGGGAACTGTGGCGAAAACTGCAGAACAGTGGGGAACGGTGTGGAAAAATGCAGAAGTGTGGAGAAAGAACGCGAGCAGGGTGAACGGAGTGGAAAAAGTGGGGAACTGTGAGGAACACTGCAGAACAGAGGGGTGTCAAAGGAAGCAGGGGGAACGGATTGGAAAAAGTGGGGAACCGTTAGGAACACTGCAGAACAGAGGGGAACCAAAGGTGCACGGGGAAGAGATTGGAAAAATTGGGAAACCATGGAGGACAGTGCAGGATGAGGGGAACCAAAGGGAGCAGGGGGAACAGATTGGAAAAAGTGGGGAACTGTGGGGAAATGTGTAGAACAGAGGGGAACCAAAGAGAGCACGGCGAACAGATTGGAAAAAGTGTGGAGCCGTGGGGAACACTGCAGGACAGAGGGGAACCAAAGGGAGCAGGGAGAACTGATTGGAAAAAGTGGGGAATCTTGGGGAACACTGCAGGACAGAGGGAAACCAAAGGGAGCAGGGGGAACAGATTGGAAAAAATGTGGAGAACCGTGGGGACATCTGCTGAAGAGTACGGAACGAAGGGGAGCAGGGGGAACAGCTCGGAAAAGTGGGGTACCGTCGGGAACACTGCACAATAAAGGAGAACCAAACGGAGCAGCGGTAACAGAATGGAAAAAGTGGGGAACTGTGGGGAACACTGCAGGACAAAGTGGAACCAAAGGGAACAGGAGGTACAGGTTAAAAAAAGTGGGGAACCGTAGCGAACACTGCAGAATTGTGGGGAACCAAAGGAGCACGGGGAAGAGATTGGAAAAATTGGGAAACCGTGGGGAAAACTGCAGAATAGAGGGGAACAATAGTGAACAGGAGGTACAGGTTGGAAAAAGTGGGGAAACGTGGGGAAAACAGTAGAACAGAGGGGAATCAAGAGAGCAGGGGAAATGGATTGGAAAAAGTGGGGAACTGTGAAGGACACTGCAGGACAGAGGGGAACCAAAGGGAAGGGAAAGAACGGATTGAAAAAAGTGGGGAAATGTAGGGAACTCTGCAGAACAGAGGAGAACCAATGGTAGCAGGTCGAACAAATTGGAAAAAAGTGGAGAAGTGGGGAACACTGCAGAACAGTGGGGAGCCAAAGGGAGCAGGGGGAACAGATTGGAAAAAGTGGGGAACTGTGTGGAAAAATGCAGAACAGTGGGGAAACAAAGGGAGCAGGGGGAACAGATTGGAAAAAGTGGGAACCGTGGGGAAAACTGCAGAACAGTGGGGAGCCCAAGGAGCAGAGGGAACAGATTGGAAAAAGTGGGGAACTGTGTGGAACACTGCAGAACAGAGGGGAATCAAAGGAAGCAGGGGGGACGGATTGGAAAAAGTGGGGAACCGTTAGGAACACTGCAGAACAGAGAGGAAGCAAAGGAGCACGGGGAAGAGATTGGAAAAATTGGGAAACCATGGAGGACAGTGCAGGATGGAGGGGAACCAAAGGTAGCAGGGGGAACAGATTGGAAAATGTGGGGAACAGTGGGGAACACTGCAGAATAGAGGGGAACCAAAGAGAGCACGGCGATCAGATTAGAAAAAGTGTGGAACTGTGGGGAACACTGCAGGACAGATGGGAACCAAAGGGAACAGGAGATACAGGTTGGAAAATGTAGGGAACCGGGTGGAACACTGCAGAATAGAGGGGAACCAAAGGGAGCAGGGGGATCAGTTCGGAAAATTGAGGAACCGTGGGGAACACTGTAGAACAGAGTGGAACTAAGAGAGCAGGGGCAATGGATTGGAAAAAGTGGGGAACTGTGAAGGACACTGCAGGACAGAGGGGAACCAAAGGGAACAGGCGGAATGGATTGAAAAAAGTGGGAAACTGTGGGGAACTCTGCAGAACAGAGGGGAACCAATGGGAGCAGGTCGAACAAATTGGAAAAAAAGTGGTGAAGTGGGGAACACTGCAGAACAGTGGGGAGCCAAAGGGAGCAGGGGGAACAGATTGGAAAAAGTGGGGAACTGTGTGGAAAAATGCAGAACAGTGGGGAACCAAAGGGAGCAGGAGGAACAGATTGGAAAAAGTCGGGAATGTGCGGAACACTGCAGGACACAGGAGAACCAAAGGGAGCATGCGTAACGGATTGGAAAATGTGGGGAACTGTATGGAAAACTGCAGAATAGAGGGGAACCAAAGGGAGCAGGGAGAACAGATTGGAAAAAGTGGGAACCGTGGGAAAAATTGCAGAACGGGGGGAGCCCAAGGAGCAGAGGGAACAGATTGGAAAAAGTGGGGAACTGTGTGGAACACTGCAGAACAGAGAGGAATCAAAGGAAGCAGGGGGAACGGATTGGAAAAAGTGGGGAACCGTTAGGAACACTGCAGAACAGAGAGGAAGAAAAGGAGCACGGGGAAGAGATTGGAAAAATTGGGAAACCATGGAGGACAGTGCAGGATGGAGGGGAACCAAAGGTAGCAGGGGGAACAGATTGGAAAATGTGGGGAACTGTGGGAAAAATTGCAGAACGGGGGGAGCCCAAGGAGCAGAGGGAACAGATTGGAAAAAGTGGGGAACTGTGTGGAACACTGCAGAACAGAGAGGAATCAAAGGAAGCAGGGGGAACGGATTGGAAAAAGTGGGGAACCGTTAGGAACACTGCAGAACAGAGAGGAAGAAAAGGAGCACGGGGAAGAGATTGGAAAAATTGGGAAACCATGGAGAACAGTGCAGGATGGAGGGGAACCAAAGGTAGCAGGGGGAACAGATTGGAAAATGTGGGGAACTGTGGGGAACACTGCAGAATAGAGGGGAACCAAAGAGAGCACGGCGATCAGATTAGAAAAAGTGTGGAACCGTGGGGAACACTGCAGGACAGATGGGAACCAAAGGGAACAGGAGATACAGGTTGGAAAATGTAGCGAAGCAGGGGGAACACTGCAGAATAGAGGGGAACCAAAGGGAGCAGGGGGAACAGCTCAGAAAAGTGGGGAACCGTGGGGAACACTGCAGAATAAAGGAGAACCAAACGGAGCAGGGGGAACAGATTGGAAAAAGTGGAGAACTGTGGGGAACACTGCAGGACAAAGGGAAACCAAAGGGAACAGGAGGTACAGGTTGGAAAAAGTGGGGAACCGTGGCGAACACTGCAGAACAGTGGGGAACCAAAAGTAGCAGGGGGAACAGTTCGGAAAAGTGGGGAACCGTGGGATTCACTGCAGATTAGAGGAGAAGCAAAGGGAGCAGGGGGAACAGATTGGAAAAAGTGGGGAAGCGTGGGGAACACTGCAGGACAGAGGGGAAACAAAGGAGGCAGGGGTTACAGTTTGGAAAAAGTGGGGAATCGTGGGGAACACTGCAGAAAGGAGGGGAACCAAAGGGAGCAGGGGGTACAGATTGGAAAAAGTGGGGAAGCGTGGGGAGCACTGCAGGACAGAGGGGAACCAAAGGGAGCAGGGGGAACAGATTGGAAAAAATGTGGAGAACTGTGGGGACAACTGCAGAAGAGTGCGGAACGAAGGGGAGCAGGGGGAACAGCTTGGAAATGTAGGGAACCGTGGGGTAAACTGCAGAACAGAGGGGAAACAAAGGAGCACGGGGAAAAAATTGGAAAAATTGGGAAACCATGGAGGACAGTGCAGGACGGAGGGTAACAAAAGGGAGCAGGGGGAACAGATTGGAAAATGTGGGGAACTGTGGGGAACACTGCAGAATAGAGGGGAACCAAAGAGAGCACGGCGATCAGATTAGAAAAAGTGTGGAACCGTGGGGAACACTGCAGGACAGATGGGAACCAAAGGGAACAGGACATACAGGTTGGAAAATGTAGCGAAGCGGGGGGGAACACTGCAGAATAGAGGGGAACCAAAGGGAGCAGGGGGAACAGCTCGGAAAAGTGGGGAACCGTGGGGAACACTGCAGAATAAAGGAGAACCAAACGGAGCAGGGGGAACAGATTGGAAAAAGTGGGGAACTGTGGGGAACACTGCAGGACAAAGGGGAACCAAAGGGAACAGGAGGTACAGGTTGGAAAATGTGGGGAACCGTGTCGAACACTGCAGAACAGTGGGGAACCAAAGGGAGCAGGGGGAACAGTTCGGAAAAGTGGGGAACACTGTAGAACAGAGTGGAACTAAGAGAGCAGGGGCAATGAATTGGAAAAAGTGGGGAACTCTGAAGGACACTGAAGGACAGAGGGGAACCAAAGGGAAAAGGGGGAACGGATTGAAAAAAGTGGGGAACTGTGGGGAACTCTGCAGAACAGAGGGGAACCAATGGGAGCAGGTCGAACAAATTGGAAAAAAGTGGAGAAGTGGGGAACACTGCAGAACAGTGGGGAGCCAAAGGGAGCAGGGGGAACAGATTGGAAAAAGTGGGGAACTGTGTCGAAAAATGCAGAACAGTGGGGAACCAAAGGGAGCAGGAGGAACAGATTGGAAAAAGTCGGGAACTGTGCGGAACACTGCATGACACAGGGGAACCAAAGGGAGCATGGGTAACGGATTGGAAAATGTGGGGAACTGTATGGAAAAATGCAGAATAGAGGGGAACCAAAGGGAGCAGGGGGAACGGATTGGAAAAAGTGGGGAACCGTTAGGAACACTGCAGAACAGAGAGGAAGCAAAGGAGCACGGGGAAGAGATTGGAAAAATTGGGAAACCATGGAGGACAGTGCAGGACAGAGGGGAACCAAAGGGAGCAGGGGGAACAGATTGGAAAATGTGGGGAACTGTGGGGAACACTGCAGAATAGAGGGGAACCAAAGAGAGCACGGCGATCAGATTAGAAAAAGTGTGGAACCGTGGGGAACACTGCAGGACAGATGGGAACCAAAGGGAACAGGAGATACAGGTTGGAAAATGTAGTAAAGCGGGGGGAACACTGCAGAATGAGGGGAACCAAACGGAGCAGGGGGAACAGATTGGAAAAAGTGGGGAATTGTGGGGAACACTGCAGGACAAAGGGGAACCAAAGGGAACAGGAGGTACAGGTTGGAAAAAGTGGGGAACCGTGGCGAACACTGCAGAACAGTGGGGAGCCAAAGGGAGCAGGATGAACAGATTGGAAAAAGTGGGGAACTGTGTGGAAAAATGCAGAACAGTGGGGAACCAAAGGGAGCAGGAGGAACAGATTGCAAAAAGTCGGGAACTGTGGGGAACACTGCAGGACAGAGTGGAACCAAAGGGAGCATGGGTAACGGATTGGAAAATGTGGGGAACTGTATGGAAAACTGCAGAATAGAGAGGAACCAAAGGGAGCAGAGGGAACAGATTGGAAAAAGTGGGGAACTGTGTGGAACACTGCAGAACAGAGGGGAATCAAAGGAAACAGGGGGAACGGATTGGAAAAAGTGGGGAACCGTTAGGAACACTGCAGAACAGAGAGGAAGCAAAGGAGCACGGGGAAGAGAGTGGAAAAATTGGGAAACCATGGAGGACAGTGCAGGATGGAGGGAAACCAAAGGTAGCAGGGGGAACAGATTGGAAAATGTGGGGAACTGTGGGGAACACTGCAGAATAGAGGGGAACCAAAGAGAGCACGGTGATCAGATTAGAAAAAGTGTGGAACCGTGGGGAACACTACAGGACAGATGGGAACCAAAGGGAACAGGAGATACAGTTTGGAAAATGTAGTGAACCGGGGGGAACACTGCAGAATAGAGGGGAACCAAAGGGAGCAGGGGGAACAGCTCGGAAAAGTGGGGAACCGTGGGGAACACTGCAGAATAAAGGAGAACCAAACGGAGCAGGGGGAACAGATTGGAAAAAGTGGGGAACTATGGGGAACACTGCAGGACAAAGGGGAACCAAAGGGAACAGGAGGTACAGGTTGGAAAAAGTGGGGAACCGTGGCGAACACTGCAGGACAGTGGGGAACGAAACGGAGCAGGGGGAACAGTTCGGAAAAGTGGGGAACCGTGGGGAACACTGCAGATTAGAGGAGAAGCAAAGGGAGCAGGGGGAACAGATTGGAAAAGTGGGGAACCATGGAGAATACTTCAGGACAGAGGGGAACGAAAGGGAGCAGGGGGAACGGATTGGAAAGAGTGGGGAACCGTGGGCAACACTGCAGGACAGAGGTGAGCCAAAGGAAGCAGGGGGAATGGATTGGAAAAAGTGGGGAACCGTGTGGAAAAATGCAGAAGTGAGGGGAACCAAAGGGAGCAGGGGGTACAGATTGGAAAAAGTGGGGAAGCGTGGGGAACACTGCAGGACAGAGGGGAACCAAAGGGAGCAGGGGGAACAGATGGGAAAAAGTGGGAACTGTGGGGAAAACTGCAGAACAGAGGGGAACAAAAGTGAACAGGAGGTACAGTTTGGAAAAAGTGGGGAACTGTGGCGAAAACTGCAGAACAGTGGGGAACGGTGTGGAAAAATGCAGAAGTGTGGAGAAAGAACGCGAGCAGGGTGAACGGAGTGGAAAAAGTGGGGAACTGTGAGGAACACTGCAGAACAGAGGGGTATCAAAGGAAGCAGGGGGAACGGATTGGAAAAAGTGGGGAACCGTTAGGAACACTGCAGAACAGAGGGGAACCAAAGGTGCACGGGGAAGAGATTGGAAAAATTGGGAAACCATGGAGGACAGTGTAGGACGGAGGGGAACCAAAGGGAGCAGGGGGAACAGATTGGAAAAAGTGGGGAACTGTGGGGAAATGTGTAGAACAGAGGGGAACCAAAGAGAGCACGGCGAACAGATTGGAAAAAGTGTGGAGCCGTGGGGAACACTGCAGGACAGAGGGGAACCAAAGGGAGCAGGGAGAACTGATTGGAAAAAGTGGGGAATCTTGGGGAACACTGCAGGACAGAGGGAAACCAAAGGGAGCAGGGGGAACAGATTGGAAAAAATGTGGAGAACCGTGGGGACATCTGCTGAAGAGTACGGAACGAAGGGGAGCAGGGGGAACAGCTCGGAAAAAAGGGGTACCGTCGGGAACACTGCACAATAAAGGAGAACCAAACGGAGCAGCGGTAACAGAATGGAAAAAGTGGGGAACTGTGGGGAACACTGCAGGACAAAGTGGAACCAAAGGGAACAGGAGGTACAGGTTAAAAAAAGTGGGGAACCGTAGCGAACACTGCAGAATTGTGGGGAACCAAAGGAGCACGGGGAAGAGATTGGAAAAATTGGGAAACCGTGGAGGTCAGTGCAGGACGGAGGGGAACCAAAGGGAGCAGGGGGAACAGATTGGAAAAAGTGGGGAACTGTGGGGAAATGTGTATAACAGAGGGGAACGAAAGAGAGCACGGCGAACAGATTGGAAAAAGTGTGGAGCCGTGGGGAACACTGCAGGACAGAGGGGAACCAAAGGGAGAAGGGAGAACAGATTGGAAAAAGTGGGGAATCTTGGGGAACACTGCAGGACAGAGGGGAACGAAAGGGAGCAGGGGGAACAGATTGGAAAAAGTGGGGAACTGTGGGGAAATGTGTATAAAAGAGGGGAACCAAAGAGAGCACGGCGAACAGATTGGAAAAAGTGTGGAGCCGTGGGGAACACTGCAGGACAGAGGGGACCCAAAGGGAGCAGGGAGAACAAATTGGAAAGAGTGGGGAATCTTGGGGAACACTGCAGGACAGAGGGGAACCAAAGGGAGCAGGGGGAACAGATTGGAAAAAATGTGGAGAACCGTGGGGACATCAGCAGAAGAGTGCGGAACGAAGGGAGCAGGGGGAACAGCTCGAAAATGTAGGGAACTATGGGGAACACTGCAGAATAGAGGAGAACCAAAGGGAGCAGGGGGAACGGATTTGAAAAAATGGGAACTGTGAGGAAAACTGCAGAACAGAGGGGAACCAAAGGGAACAGGAGGTACAGGTTGGAAAAATTGATGAACCGTGGCGAACACTGCAGAACAGTGGTTAACGGTGTGGAAAAATGCAGAAGAGTGGAGAAACAACGGGAGCAGGGTGAACGGATTGGAAAAAGTGGGGAACTGTGTGGAACACTGCAGAACAGAGGGGAATCAAAGGAAGCAGTGGGAACGGATTGGAAAAAGTGAGGAACCGTTAGGAACACTGCAGAAC
This sequence comes from Narcine bancroftii, assembly GCF_036971445.1. NCBI lineage: Eukaryota > Metazoa > Chordata > Chondrichthyes > Torpediniformes > Narcinidae > Narcine > Narcine bancroftii. The sequence continues at coordinate 1,021,871 of NW_027211854.1, read as the reverse complement.
AGAGGGGAACCAAAGGAGCACGGGAAAGAGATTGGAAAAATGGGGAAACCATGGAGGACAGTGCAGGACGGTGGGGAACCAAAGGGAGCACGGCGAACAGATTGGAAAAAGTGGGGAAGCGTTGGGAACACTGCAGGACAGAGGAGAACCAAAGGGAGCAGGGGGAATAGATTGGAAAAAATGTGGAGAACCGTGGGGACAACTGCAGAAGAGTGCGGAACGAAGGGGAGCAGGGGGAACAGCTCGGAAAAGTAGGGAACCGTGGGGAACACTGCAAAATAGAGGAGAACCAAAGGGAGAAGGGGGGAAATGTGTAGAACAGAGGGGAAACAAAGAGAGCACGGCGAACAGATTGGAAAAAGTGTGCAGCCGTGGGGAACACTGCAGGACAGAGGGGAACCAAAGGGAGTATGGGTAACGGATTGGAAAATGTGGGGAACTGTATGGAAAACTGCAGAATAGAGGGGAACCAAAGGGAGCAGAGAGAACAGATTGGAAAAAGTGGGGAACTGTGTGGAACACTGCAGAACAGAGGGGAAACAAAGGAAGCAGGGGGAACGGATTGGAAAAAGTGGGGAACCGTTAGGAACACTGCAGAACAGAGAGGAAGCAAAGGAGCACGGGGAAGTGAGTGGAAAAATTGGGAAACCATGGAGGACAGTGCAGGATGGAGGGGAACCAAAGGTAGCAGGGGGAACAGATTGGAAAATGTGGGGAACTGTGGGGAGCACTGCAGGACAGAGGGGAAACAAAGGGAGCAGGGGGTACAGTTTGGAAAAAGTGGGGAATCGTGGGGAACACTGCAGAAAGGAGGGGAACCAAAGGGAGCAGGGGGTACAGATTGGAAAAAGTGGGGAAGCGTGGGGAACACTGCAGGACAGAGGGGAACCAAAGGGAGCAGGGGGAATAGATTGGAAAAAATGTGGAGAACCGTGGGGACAACTGCAGAAGAGTGCGGAACGAAGGGGAGCAGGGGGAACAGCTCGGAAAAGTAGGGAACCGTGGGGAACACTGCAGAATAGAGGAGAACCAAAGGGAGCAGGGGGAACGGATTGGAAAAAGTAGGGAACAGTGGGGAAATGTGTAGAACAGAGGGGAAACAAAGAGAGCACGGCGAACAGATTGGAAAAAGTGTGCAGCCGTGGGGAACACTGCAGGACAGAGGGGAACCAAAGGGAGCAGAGAGAACAGATTGGAAAATGTGGGGAATCTTAGGGAACACTGCAGGACAGAGGGGAACCAAAGGGAGCAGGGGGAACTGATTGGAAAAAATGTGGAGAACCGTGGGGACAACTGCAGAAGAGTGCGGAACGAAGGGGAGCAGGGGGAACAGCTCGGAAAAGTAGGGAACCGTGGGGAACACTGCAGAATAGAGGAGAACCAAAGGGAGCAGGGGGAACGGATTGGAAAAAGTAGGGAACAGTGGGGAAATGTGTAGAACAGAGGGGAAACAAAGAGAGCACGGCGAACAGATTGGAAAAAGTGTGCAGCCGTGGGGAACACTGCAGGACAGAGGGGAACCAAAGGGAGCAGAGAGAACAGATTGGAAAATGTGGGGAATCTTAGGGAACACTGCAGGACAGAGGGGAACCAAAGGGAGCAGGGGGAACAGATTGGAAAAAATGTGGACAACCGTGGGGACACCTGCAGAAGAGTGCGGAACGAAGGGGAGCGGGGGAACAGCTCAGAAAAGTAGGGAACCGTGGCGAACACTGCAGAACAGTGGGGAATCAATGGGAGCAGGTGGAACAGTTTGGAAAAAGTGTGGAACCGTGGGGAGCACTGCAGAACAGAGGAAAACCAAAGGGAGCACAGGGTACAGATTGGAAAAACAGGGGAACCGTGGGGAACACTGCAGAACAGATGGGAACCAAATGCCATAGGGGGAACAGATTGGAAAAATTGGGGAACTGTGGGGAAATGTGTATAACAGAGGGGAACCAAAGAGAGCACGGCGAACAGATTGGAAAAAGTGTGGAGCCGTGGGGAACACTGCAGGACAGAGGGGAACCAAAGGGAGCAGGGAGAACAGATTGGAAAAAGTGGGGAATGTTGGGGAACACTGCAGGACAGAATGGAACCAAAGGGAGCAGGGGGAACAGATTGGAAAAAATGTGGAGAACCGTGGGGACATCTGCAGAAGAGTGCGGAACGAAGGGATCAGGGGGAACAGCTCGGAAAAGTAGGGAACCGTGGCGAACACTGCAGAACAGTGGGGAACGGTGTGGAAAAATGCAGAAGAGTCGAGAAACAACGGGAGCAGGATGAACGGAGTGGAAAAAGTGTGGAACTGTGTGGAACACTGCAGAACAGAGGGGAATCAAAGGAAGCAGGGGGAACGGATTGGAAAAAGTGAGGAACCGTTAGGAACACTGCCGAATAGAGGGGAACCAAAGGAGCAGGGGAAGAGATTGGAAAAATTGGGAAACCATGGAGGACAGTGCAGGACGGAGGGGAACCAAAGGGAGCAGGGGAAACAGATTGGAAAAAGTGGGGAACTGTGGGGAAATGTGTAGAACAGAGGGGAACCAAAGGGAGCACGGCGAACAGATTGGAAATAGTGGGGAAACGTGGGGAAAACTGTAGAACATAGGGGAACCAAGAGAGCAGGGGGAACAGATTGGAAAATGTGGGGAACTGTGGGGAACACTGCAGAATAGAGGGGAACCAAAGAGAGCACGGCGATCAGATTAGAAAAAGTGTGGAACCGTGGGGAACACTGCAGGACAGATGGGAACCAAAGGGAACAGGAGATACAGGTTGGAAAATGTAGCGAAGCGGGGGGGAACACTGCAGAATAGAGGGGAACCAAAGGGAGCAGGGGGAACAGCTCGGAAAAGTGGGGAACCGTGGGGAACACTGCAGAATAAAGCAGAACCAAACGGAGCAGGGGGAACAGATTGGAAAAAGTGGGGAACTGTATGGAAAACTGCAGAATAGAGGGGAACCAAAGGGAGCAGGGAGAACAGATTGGAAAAAGTGGGAACCGTGGGAAAAATTGCAGAACGGGGGGAGCCCAAGGAGCAGAGGGAACAGATTGGAAAAAGTGGGGAACTGTGTGGAACACTGCAGAACAGAGAGGAATCAAAGGAAGCAGGGGGAACGGATTGGAAAAAGTGGGGAACCGTTAGGAACACTGCAGAACAGAGAGGAAGAAAAGGTGCACGGGGAAGAGAATGGAAAAATTGGGAAACCATGGAGGACAGTGCAGGATGGAGGGGAACCAAAGGTAGCAGGGGGAACAGATTGGAAAAAGTGGAGAACTGTGGGGAACACTGCAGGACAAAGGGAAACCAAAGGGAACAGGAGGTACAGGTTGGAAAAAGTGGGGAACCGTGGCGAACACTGCAGAACAGTGGGGAACCAAAAGTAGCAGGGGGAACAGTTCGGAAAAGTGGGGAACCGTGGGATTCACTGCAGATTAGAGGAGAAGCAAAGGGAGCAGGGGGAACAGATTGGAAAAAGTGGGGAACCGTGGGAAACACTGCAGGACAGAGGGGAAACAAAGGAGGCAGGGGTTACAGTTTGGAAAAAGTGGGGAATCGTGGGGAACACTGCAGAAAGGAGGGGAACCAAAGGGAGCAGGGGGTACAGATTGGAAAAAGTGGGGAAGCGTGGGGAGCACTGCAGGACAGAGGGGAACCAAAGGGAGCAGGGGGAACAGATTGGAAAAAATGTGGAGAACTGTGGGGACAACTGCAGTTGAGTGCGGAACGAAGGAGAGCAGGGGGAACAGCTTGGAAATGTAGGGAACCGTGGGGTAAACTGCAGAACAGAGGGGAAACAAAGGAGCACGGGGAAAAAATTGGAAAAATTGGGAAACCATGGAGGACAGTGCAGGACGGAGGGTAACAAAAGGGAGCAGGGGGAACAGATTGGAAAATGTGGGGAACTGTGGGGAACACTGCAGAATAGAGGGGAACCAAAGAGAGCACGGCGATCAGATTAGAAAAAGTGTGGAACCGTGGGGAACACTGCAGGACAGATGGGAACCAAAGGGAACAGGAGATACAGGTTGGAAAATGTAGCGAAGCGGGGGGGAACACTGCAGAATAGAGGGGAACCAAAGGGAGCAGGGGGAACAGCTCGGAAAAGTGGGGAACCGTGGGGAACACTGCAGAATAAAGGAGAACCAAACGGAGCAGGGGGAACAGATTGGAAAAAGTGGGGAACTTTGGGGAACACTGCAGGACAAAGGGGAACCAAAGGGAACAGGAGGTACAGGTTGGAAAATGTGGGGAACCGTGTCGAACACTGCAGAACAGTGGGGAACCAAAGGGAGCAGGGGGAACAGTTCGGAAAAGTGGGGAACACTGTAGAACAGAGTGGAACTAAGAGAGCAGGGGCAATGAATTGGAAAAAGTGGGGAACTCTGAAGGACACTGAAGGACAGAGGGGAACCAAAGTGAACAGGGGGAACGGATTGAAAAAAGTGGGGAACTGTGGGGAACTCTGCAGAACAGAGGGGAACCAATGGGAGCAGGTCGAACAAATTGGAAAAAAGTGGAGAAGTGGGGAACACTGCAGAACAGTGGTGAGCCAAAGGGAGCAGGAGGAACAGATTGGAAAAAGTCGGGAACTGTGTCGAAAAATGCAGAACAGTGGGGAACCAAAGGGAGCAGGAGGAACAGATTGGAAAAAGTCGGGAACTGTGCGGAACACTGCAGGACACAGGGGAACCAAAGGGAGCATGGGTAACGGATTGGAAAATGTGTGAACTGTATGGAAAACTGCAGAATAGAGGGGAACCAAAGGGAGCAGGGGGAACGGATTGGAAAAAGTGGGGAACTGTGTGGAACACTGCAGAACAGAGGGGAATCAAAGGAAGCAGGGGGAACGGATTGGAAAAAGTGGGGAACCGTTAGGAACACTGCAGAACAGAGAGGAAGCAAAGGAGCACGGGGAAGAGATTGGAAAAATTGGGAAACCATGGAGGACAGTGCAGGACAGAGGGGAACCAAAGGGAGCAGGGGGAACAGATTGGAAAATGTGGGGAACTGTGGGGAACACTGCAGAATAGAGGGGAACCAAAGAGAGCACGGCGATCAGATTAGAAAAAGTGTGGAACCGTGGGGAACACTGCAGGACAGATGGGAACCAAAGGGAACAGGAGATACAGGTTGGAAAATGTAGTAAAGCGGGGGGAACACTGCAGAATAGAGGGGAACCAAAGGGAGCAGGGGGAACAGCTCAGAAAAGTGGGGAACCGTGGGGAACACTGCAGAATAAAGGAGAACCAAACGGAGCAGGGGGAACAGATTGGAAAAAGTGGGGAACTGTGGGGAACACTGCAGGACAAAGGGGAACCAAAGGGAACAGGAGGTACAGGTTGGAAAAAGTGGGGAACCGTGGCGAACACTGCAGAACAGTGGGGAGCCAAAGGGAGCAGGGGGAACAGATTGGAAAAAGTGGGGAACTGTGTGGAAAAATGCAGAACAGTGGGGAACCAAAGGGAGCAGGAGGAACAGATTGCAAAAAGTCGGGAACTGTGGGGAACACTGCAGGACAGAGGGGAACCAAAGGGAGCATGGGTAACGGATTGGAAAATGTGGGGAACTGTATGGAAAACTGCAGAATAGAGAGGAACCAAAGGGAGCAGAGGGAACAGATTGGAAAAAGTGGGGAACTGTGTGGAACACTGCAGAACAGAGGGGAATCAAAGGAAACAGGGGGAACGGATTGGAAAAAGTGGGGAACCGTTAGGAACACTGCAGAACAGAGAGGAAGCAAAGGAGCACGGGGAAGAGAGTGGAAAAATTGGGAAACCATGGAGGACAGTGCAGGATGGAGGGAAACCAAAGGTAGCAGGGGGAACAGATTGGAAAATGTGGGGAACTGTGGGGAACACTGCAGAATAGAGGGGAACCAAAGAGAGCACGGTGATCAGATTAGAAAAAGTGTGGAACCGTGGGGAACACTACAGGACAGATGGGAACCAAAGGGAACAGGAGATACAGTTTGGAAAATGTAGTGAACCGGGGGGAACACTGCAGAATAGAGGGGAACCAAAGGGAGCAGGGGGAACAGCTCGGAAAAGTGGGGAACCGTGGGGAACACTGCAGAATAAAGGACAACCAAACGGAGCAGGGGGAACAGATTGGAAAAAGTGGGGAACTATGGGGAACACTGCAGGACAAAGGGGAACCAAAGGGAACAGGAGGTACAGGTTGGAAAAAGTGGGGAACCGTGGCGAACACTGCAGGACAGTGGGGAACGAAACGGAGCAGGGGGAACAGTTCGGAAAAGTGGGGAACCGTGGGGAACACTGCAGATTAGAGGAGAAGCAAAGGGAGCAGGGGGAACAGATTGGAAAAGTGGGGAACCATGGAGAATACTTCAGGACAGAGGGGAACGAAAGGGAGCAGGGGGAACGGATTGGAAAGAGTGGGGAACCGTGGGCAACACTGCAGGACAGAGGTGAGCCAAAGGAAGCAGGGGGAATGGATTGGAAAAAGTGGGGAACCGTGTGGAAAAATGCAGAAGTGAGGGGAACCAAAGGGAGCAGGGGGTACAGATTGGAAAAAGTGGGGAAGCGTGGGGAACACTGCAGGACAGAGGGGAACCAAAGGGAGCAGGGGGAACAGATGGGAAAAAGTGGGAACTGTGGGGAAAACTGCAGAACAGAGGGGAACAAAAGTGAACAGGAGGTACAGTTTGGAAAAAGTGGGGAACTGTGGCGAAAACTGCAGAACAGTGGGGAACGGTGTGGAAAAATGCAGAAGTGTGGAGAAAGAACGCGAGCAGGGTGAACGGAGTGGAAAAAGTGGGGAACTGTGAGGAACACTGCAGAACAGAGGGGTGTCAAAGGAAGCAGGGGGAACGGATTGGAAAAAGTGGGGAACCGTTAGGAACACTGCAGAACAGAGGGGAACCAAAGGTGCACGGGGAAGAGATTGGAAAAATTGGGAAACCATGGAGGACAGTGCAGGATGAGGGGAACCAAAGGGAGCAGGGGGAACAGATTGGAAAAAGTGGGGAACTGTGGGGAAATGTGTAGAACAGAGGGGAACCAAAGAGAGCACGGCGAACAGATTGGAAAAAGTGTGGAGCCGTGGGGAACACTGCAGGACAGAGGGGAACCAAAGGGAGCAGGGAGAACTGATTGGAAAAAGTGGGGAATCTTGGGGAACACTGCAGGACAGAGGGAAACCAAAGGGAGCAGGGGGAACAGATTGGAAAAAATGTGGAGAACCGTGGGGACATCTGCTGAAGAGTACGGAACGAAGGGGAGCAGGGGGAACAGCTCGGAAAAGTGGGGTACCGTCGGGAACACTGCACAATAAAGGAGAACCAAACGGAGCAGCGGTAACAGAATGGAAAAAGTGGGGAACTGTGGGGAACACTGCAGGACAAAGTGGAACCAAAGGGAACAGGAGGTACAGGTTAAAAAAAGTGGGGAACCGTAGCGAACACTGCAGAATTGTGGGGAACCAAAGGAGCACGGGGAAGAGATTGGAAAAATTGGGAAACCGTGGAGGTCAGTGCAGGACGGAGGGGAACCAAAGGGAGCAGGGGGAACAGATTGGAAAAAGTGGGGAACTGTGGGGAAATGTGTATAACAGAGGGGAACGAAAGAGAGCACGGCGAACAGATTGGAAAAAGTGTGGAGCCGTGGGGAACACTGCAGGACAGAGGGGAACCAAAGGTAGAAGGGAGAACAGATTGGAAAAAGTGGGGAATCTTGGGGAACACTGCAGGACAGAGGGGAACGAAAGGGAGCAGGGGGAACAGATTGGAAAAAGTGGGGAACTGTGGGGAAATGTGTATAAAAGAGGGGAACCAAAGAGAGCACGGCGAACAGATTGGAAAAAGTGTGGAGCCGTGGGGAACACTGCAGGACAGAGGGGACCCAAAGGGAGCAGGGAGAACAAATTGGAAAGAGTGGGGAATCTTGGGGAACACTGCAGGACGGAGGGGAACCAAAGGGAGCTGGGGGAACAGATTGGAAAAAATGTGGAGAACCGTGGGGACATCAGCAGAAGAGTGCGGAACGAAGGGAGCAGTGGGAACAGCTCGAAAAAGTAGGGAACCATGGGGAACACTGCAGAATAGAGGAGAACCAAAGGGAGCAGGGGGAACGGATTTGAAAAAATGGGAACTGTGAGGAAAACTGCAGAACAGATGGGAACCAAAGGGAACAGGAGGTACAGGTTGGAAAAATTGATGAACCGTGGCGAACACTGCAGAACAGTGGTTAACGGTGTGGAAAAATGCAGAAGAGTGGAGAAACAACGGGAGCAGGGTGAACGGATTGGAAAAAGTGGGGAACTGTGTGGAACACTGCAGAACAGAGGGGAATCAAAGGAAGCAGTGGGAACGGATTGGAAAAAGTGAGGAACCGTTAGGAACACTGCAGAACAGAGGGGAACCAAAGGAGCACGGGAAAGAGATTGGAAAAATTGGGAAACCATGGAGGACAGTGCAGGACGGTGGGGAACCAAAGGGAGCACGGCGAACAGATTGGAAAAAGTGGGGAAGCGTTGGGAACACTGCAGGACAGAGGAGAACCAAAGGGAGCAGGGGGAATAGATTGGAAAAAATGTGGAGAACCGTGGGGACAACTGCAGAAGAGTGCGGAACGAAGGGGAGCAGGGGGAACAGCTCGGAAAAGTAGGGAACCGTGGGGAACACTGCAAAATAGAGGAGAACCAAAGGGAGAAGGGGGGAAATGTGTAGAACAGAGGGGAAACAAAGAGAGCACGGCGAACAGATTGGAAAAAGTGTGCAGCCGTGGGGAACACTGCAGGACAGAGGGGAACCAAAGGGAGTATGGGTAACGGATTGGAAAATGTGGGGAACTGTATGGAAAACTGCAGAATAGAGGGGAACCAAAGGGAGCAGAGAGAACAGATTGGAAAAAGTGGGGAACTGTGTGGAACACTGCAGAACAGAGGGGAATCAAAGGAAGCAGGGGGAACGGATTGGAAAAAGTGGGGAACCGTTAGGAACACTGCAGAACAGAGAGGAAGCAAAGGAGCACGGGGAAGTGAGTGGAAAAATTGGGAAACCATGGAGGACAGTGCAGGATGGAGGGGAACCAAAGGTAGCAGGGGGAACAGATTGGAAAATGTGGGGAACTGTGGGGAACACTGCAGGACAGAGGGGAAACAAAGGGAGCAGGGGGTACAGTTTGGAAAAAGTGGGGAATCGTGGGGAACACTGCAGAAAGGAGGGGAACCAAAGGGAGCAGGGGGTACAGATTGGAAAAAGTGGGGAAGCGTGGGGAACACTGCAGGACAGAGGGGAACCAAAGGGAGCAGGGGGAATAGATTGGAAAAAATGTGGAGAACCGTGGGGACAACTGCAGAAGAGTGCGGAACGAAGGGGAGCAGGGGGAACAGCTCGGAAAAGTAGGGAACCGTGGGGAACACTGCAGAATAGAGGAGAAACAAAGGGAGCAGGGGGAACGGATTGGAAAAAGTAGGGAACAGTGGGGAAATGTGTAGAACAGAGGGGAAACAAAGAGAGCACGGCGAACAGATTGGAAAAAGTGTGCAGCCGTGGGGAACACTGCAGGACAGAGGGGAACCAAAGGGAGCAGAGAGAACAGATTGGAAAATGTGGGGAATCTTAGGGAACACTGCAGGACAGAGGGGAACCAAAGGGAGCAGGGGGAACTGATTGGAAAAAATGTGGAGAACCGTGGGGACAACTGCAGAAGAGTGCGGAACGAAGGGGAGCAGGGGGAACAGCTCGGAAAAGTAGGGAACCGTGGGGAACACTGCAGAATAGAGGAGAACCAAAGGGAGCAGGGGGAACGGATTGGAAAAAGTAGGGAACAGTGGGGAAATGTGTAGAACAGAGGGGAAACAAAGAGAGCACGGCGAACAGATTGGAAAAAGTGTGCAGCCGTGGGGAACACTGCAGGACAGAGGGGAACCAAAGGGAGCAGAGAGAACAGATTGGAAAATGTGGGGAATCTTAGGGAACACTGCAGGACAGAGGGGAACCAAAGGGAGCAGGGGGAACAGATTGGAAAAAATGTGGACAACCGTGGGGACACCTGCAGAAGAGTGCGGAACGAAGGGGAGCGGGGGAACAGCTCAGAAAAGTAGGGAACCGTGGCGAACACTGCAGAACAGTGGGGAATCAATGGGAGCAGGTGGAACAGTTTGGAAAAAGTGTGGAACCGTGGGGAGCACTGCAGAACAGAGGAAAACCAAAGGGAGCACAGGGTACAGATTGGAAAAACAGGGGAACCGTGGGGAACACTGCAGAACAGATGGGAACCAAATGCCATAGGGGGAACAGATTGGAAAAATTGGGGAACTGTGGGGAAATGTGTATAACAGAGGGGAACCAAAGAGAGCACGGCGAACAGATTGGAAAAAGTGTGGAGCTGTGGGGAACACTGCAGGACAGAGGGGAACCAAAGGGAGCAGGGAGAACAGATTGGAAAAAGTGGGGAATGTTGGGGAACACTGCAGGACAGAATGGAACCAAAGGGAGCAGGGGGAACAGATTGGAAAAAATGTGGAGAACCGTGGGGACATCTGCAGAAGAGTGCGGAACGAAGGGATCAGGGGGAACAGCTCGGAAAAGTAGGGAACCGTGGGGAAAACTGCAGAACAGAGGGGAACCAAAGGGAACAGGAGGTACAGGTTGGAAAAAGTGGGGAACCGTGGCGAACACTGCAGAACAGTGGGGAACGGTGTGGAAAAATGCAGAAGAGTCGAGAAACAACGGGAGCAAGGTGAACGGAGTGGAAAAAGTGTGGAACTGTGTCGAAAAATGCAGAACAGTGGGGAACCCAAGGGAGCAGGAGGAACAGATTGGAAAAAGTCGGGAACTGTGCGGAACACTGCAGGACACAGGGGAACCAAAGGGAGCATGGGTAACGGATTGGAAAATGTGGGGAACTGTATGGAAAACTGCAGAATAGAGGGGAACCAAAGGGAGCAGGGGGAACAGCTTGGAAAAAGTGGGAACCGTGGGGAAAACTGCAGAACAGGGGGGAGCCCAAGGAGCAGAGGGAACAGATTGGAAAAAGTGGGGAACTGTGTGGAACACTGCAGAACAGAGGGGAATCAAAGGAAGCAGGGGGAACGGATTGGAAAAATTGGGAAACCATGGAGGACAGTGCAGGACAGAGGGGAACCAAAGAGAGCACGGCGATCAGATTAGAAAAAGTGTGGAACCGTGGGGAACACTTCAGGACAGATGGGAACCAAAGGGAACAGGAGATACAGGTTGGAAAATGTAGTAAAGCGGGGGGAACACTGCAGAATAGAGGGGAACCAAAGGGAGCAGGGGGAACAGCTCAGAAAAGTGGGGAACCGTGGGGAACACTGCAGAATAAAGGAGAACCAAACGGAGCAGGGGGAACAGATTGGAAAAAGTGGGGAACTGTGGGGAACACTGCAGGACAAAGGGGAACCAAAGGGAACAGGAGGTACAGGTTGGAAAAAGTGGGGAACCGTGGCGAACACTGCAGAACAGTAGGGAACCAAAGGGAGCAGGGGGAACAGTTCGGAAAAGTGGGGAACCGTGGGATTCACTGCAGATTAGAGGAGAAGCAAAGGGAGCAGGGGGATCAGATTGGAAAAAGTGGGGAACCGTAGAGAATACTTCAGGACAGAGGGGAACGAAAGGGAGCTGGGGGAACGGATTGGAAAAAGTGGGGAACCGTGGGCAACATTGCAGGACAGAGGTGAGCCAAAGGAAGCAGGGGGAATGGATTGGAAAAAGTGGGGAACCGTGTGGAAAAATGCAGAAGCGAGGGGAACCAAAGGGAGCAGGGGGAACAGATGGGAAAAAGTGGGAACTGTGGGGATCACTGCAGGACACAGGGGAACCAAAGGGAGCATGGGTAACGGATTGGAAAATGTGGGGAACTGTATGGAAAACTGCAGAATAGAGGGGAACCAAAGGGAGCAGGGGGAACAGCTTGGAAAAAGTGGGAACCGTGGGGAAAACTGCAGAACAGGGGGGAGCCCAAGGAGCAGAGGGAACAGATTGGAAAAAGTGGGGAACTGTGTGGAACACTGCAGAACAGAGGGGAATCAAAGGAAGCAGGGGGAACGGATTGGAAAAAGTGGGAAACCGTTATGAACACTGCAGAACAGAGAGGAAGCAAAGGAGCACGGGGAAGAGATTAGAAAAATTGGGAAACCATGGAGGACAGTGCAGGACAGAGGGGAACCAAAGGGAGCAGTGGGAACAGATTGGAAAATGTGGGGAACTGTGGGGAACACTGCAGAATAGAGGGGAACCAAAGAGAGCACGGCGATCAGGTTAGAAAAAGTGTGGAACCGTGGGGAACACTGCAGGACAGATGGGAACCAAAGGGAACAAGAGATACAGGTTGGAAAATGTAGGGAACCGGGTGGAACACTGCAGAATAGAGGGGAACCAAAGGGAGCAGGGGGAACAGCTCGGAAAAGTGGGGAACCGTGGGGAACACTGCAGAATAAAGGAGAACCAAACGGAGCAGGGGGAACAGGTTGGAAAAAGTGGGGAACCATGGTGAACACTGCAGGACAAAGGGGAACCAAAGGGAGCAGGGGGAACAGTTCGGAAAAGTGAGGAACCGTGGGGAAAACTGTAGAACAGAGTGGAACTAAGAGAGCAGGGGCAATAGATTGGAAAATGTGGGGAACTGTGAAGGACACTGCAGGACAGAGGGGAACCAAAGGGAACAGGGGGAACGGATTGAAAAAAGTGGGGAACTGTGGGGAACTCTACAGAACAGAGGGGAACCAATGGGAGCAGGTCGAACAAATTGGAAAAAAGTGGTGAAGTGGGGAACACTGCAGAACAGTGGGGAGCCAAAGGGAGCAGGGGGAACAGATTGGAAAAAGTGGGGAAATGTGTGGAAAAATGCAGAACAGTGGGGAACCAAAGTGAGCACATTGGAAAAAGTCGGGAATGTGCGGAACACTGCACGACACAGGAGAACCAAAGGGAGCATGGGTTACGGATTGGAAAATGTGGGGAACTGTATGGAAAACTGCAGAATAGAGGGGAACCAAAGGGAGCAGGGAGAACAGATTGGAAAAAGTGGGAACCGTGGGAAAAACTGCAGAACAGGGGGGAGCCCAAGGAGCAGAGGGAACAGATTGGAAAAAAGTGGGGAACTGTGTGGAACACTGCAGAACAGAGAGGAATCAAAGGAAGCAGGGGGAACGGATTGGAAAAAGTGGGGAACTGTGTCGAAAAATGCAGAACAGTGGGGAACCAAAGGGAGCAGGAGGAACAGATTGGAAAAAGTCGGGAACTGTGCGGAACACTGCAGGACACAGGGGAACCAAAGGGAGCATGGGTAACGGATTGGAAAATGTGGGGAACTGTATGGAAAACTGCAGAATAGAGGGGAACCAAAGGGAGCAGGGGGAACAGCTTGGAAAAAGTGGGAACCGTGGGGAAAACTGCAGAACAGGGGGGAGCCCAAGGAGCAGAGGGAACAGATTGGAAAAAGTGGGGAACTGTGTGGAACACTGCAGAACAGAGGGGAATCAAAGGAAGCAGGGGGAATGGATTGGAAAAAGTGGGGAACCGTTAGGAACACTGCAGAACAGAGAGGAAGCAAAGGAGCACGGGGAAGAGATTGGAAAAATTGGGAAACCATGGAGGACAGTGCAGGACAGAGGGGAACCAAAGGGAGCAGGGGGAACAGATTGGAAAATGTGGGGAACTGTGGGGAACACAGCAGAATAGAGGGGAACCAAAGAGAGCACGGCAATCAGATTAGAAAAAGTGTGGAACCGTGGGGAACACTGCAGGACAGATGGGAACCAAAGGGAACGGGAGATACAGGCTGGAAAATGTAGTAAAGCAGGGGGAACACTGCAGAATAGAGGGGAACCAAAGGGAGCAGGGGGAACAGCTCAGAAAAGTGGGGAACCGTGGGGAACACTGCAGAATAAAGGAGAACCAAACGGAGCAGGGGGAACAGATTGGAAAAAGTGGGGAACTGTGGGGAACACTGCAGGACAAAGGGGAACCAAAGGGAACAGGAGGTACAGGTTGGAAAAAGTGGGGAACCGTGGCGAACACTGCAGAACAGAGGGGAACCAAAGGGAGCAGGGGGAACAGTTCGGAAAAGTGGGGAACCGTGGGATTCACTGCAGATTAGAGGAGAAGCAAAGAGAGCAGGGGGATCAGATTGGAAAAAATGGGGAACCGTAGAGAATACTTCAGGACAGAGGGGAACGAAAGGGAGCAGGGGGAACGGATTGGAAAAAGTGGGGAACCGTGGGCAACACTGCAGGACAGAGGTGAGCCAAAGGAAGCAGGGGGAATGGATTGGAAAAAGTGGGGAACGGTGTGCAAAAATGCAGAAGCGAAGGGAACCAAAGGGAGCAGGGGGAACAGATGGGAAAAAGTGGGAACTGTGGGCAAAACTGCAGAATAGAGGGGAACCAAAGGGAGCAGGGGGAACAGATGGGAAAAAGTGGGAACTGTGGGGAAAACTGCAGAACAGAGGGGAACAAAAGTGAACAGGAGGTACAGGTTGGAAAAAGTGGGGAACTGTGGCGAACACTGCAGAAGAGTGGGGAACGGTGTGGAAAAATGCAGAAGTGTGGAGAAACAACGGGAGCAGGGTGAACGGAGTGGAAAAAGTGGGGAACTGTGTGCAACACTGCAGAACAGAGGGGAATCAAAGGGAGCAGGGGGAACGAATTGGAAAAAGTGGGGAACCGTTAGGAACACTGCAGAACAGAGGGGAACTAAAGGAGCATGGGGAAGAGATTGGAAAAATTGGGAAACCATGGAGGACAGTGCAGGACGGAGAGGAACCAAAGGGAGCAGGGGGAACAGATTGGAAAAAGTGGGGAACTGTGGGGAAATGTTTAGAATAGAGGGGAACCAAAGAGAGTATGGCGAACAGATTGGAAAAAGTGTGGAACCGTGGGGAACTCTGCAGGACAAAGGGGAACCAAAGGGAACAGGAGGTACAGGTTGGAAAAAGTCGGGAACCGTGGCGAAAACTGCAGAGCAGTGGGGAACCAAAGGGAGCTGGGAGAACAGATTGGAAAAATTGGGGAACAGTGGGGAACATTGAAAAAAAGAGGGGAACCAAATGGAGCATGGGAAAAGATTGGAAAAAGTGGGGAACCGTGGGGAAAACTGTAGAACAGAGTGGAACTAAGAGAGCAGGGGGAATGGATTGGAAAAAGAGGGGAACTGTGAAGGACACTGCAGGACAGAGGGGAACCAAAGGGAACAGGGTGAACAGATTGGAAAAAGTGAGGAACTGTGGGGAACACTGCAGGACAAAGGGGAACCAAAGGGAAAAGGAGGTACAGGTTGGAAAATGTGGGGAACCGTGTCGAACACTGCAGAACAGTGGGGAACAAAAGGGAGCAGGGGTAACAGTTCGGAAAAGTGGGGAACACTGTAGAACAGAGTGGATCAAAGAGAGCAGGGGTAATGAATTGGAAAAAGTGGGGAACTCTGAAGGACACTGCAGGACAGAGGGGAACCAAAGGGAACAGGGGGAACGGATTGAAAAAAGTGGGGAACTGTGGGGAACTCTGCAGAACAGAGGGGAACCAATGGGAGCAGGTCGAACAAATTGGAAAAAAGTGGAGAAGTGGGGAACACTGCAGAACAGTGGGGAGCCAAAGGGAGCAGGGGGAACAGATTGGAAAAAGTGGGGAACTGTGTCGAAAAATGCAGAACAGTGGGGAACCAAAGGGAGCAGGAGGAACAGATTGGAAAAAGTCGGGAACTGTGCGGAACACTGCAGGACACAGGGGAACCAAAGGGAGCATGGGTAACGGATTGGAAAATGTGGGGAACTGTATGGAAAACTGCAGAATAGAGGGGAACCAAAGGGAGCAGGGGGAACAGCTTGGAAAAAGTGGGAACCGTGGGGAAAACTGCAGAACAGGGGGGAGCCCAAGGAGCAGAGGGAACAGATTGGAAAAAGTGGGGAACTGTGTGGAACACTGCAGAACAGAGGGGAATCAAAGGAAGCAGGGGGAACGGATTGGAAAAAGTGGGGAACCGTTAGGAACACTGCAGAACAGAGAGGAAGCAAAGGAGCACGGCGAAGAGATTAGAAAAATTGGGAAACCATGGAGGACAGTGCAGGACAGAGGGGAACCAAAGGGAGCAGGGGGAACAGATTGGAAAATGTGGGGAACTGTGGGGAACACTGCAGAATAGAGGGGAACCAAAGAGAGCACGGCGATCAGATTAGAAAAAGTGTGGAACCGTGGGGAACACTGCAGGACAGATGGGAACCAAAGGGAACAGGAGATACAGGTTGGAAAATGTAGTAAAGCGGGGGGAACACTGCAGAATAGAGGGAAACCAAAGGGAGCAGGGGGAACAGCTCAGAAAAGTGGGGAACCGTGGGGAACACTGCAGAATAAAGGAGAACCAAACGGAGCAGGGGGAACAGATTGGAAAAAGTGGGGAACTGTGGGGAACACTGCAGGACAAAGGGGAACCAAAGGGAACAGGAGGTACAGGTTGGAAAAAGTGGGGAACCGTGGCGAACACTGCAGAACAGTAGGGAACCAAAGGGAGCAGGGGGAACAGTTCGGAAAAGTGGGGAACCGTGGGATTCACTGCAGATTAGAGGAGAAGCAAAGGGAGCAGGGGGATCAGATTGGAAAAAGTGGGGAACCGTAGAGAATACTTCAGGACAGAGGGGAACGAAAGGGAGCTGGGGGAACGGATTGGAAAAAGTGGGGAACCGTGGGCAACACTGCAGGACAGAGGTGAGCCAAAGGAAGCAGGGGGAATGGATTGGAAAAAGTGGGGAACCGTGTGGAAAAATGCAGAAGCGAGGGGAACCAAAGGGAGCAGGGGGAACAGATGGGAAAAAGTGGGAACTGTGGGGATCACTGCAGGACACAGGGGAACCAAAGGGAGCATGGGTAACGGATTGGAAAATGTGGGGAACTGTATGGAAAACTGCAGAATAGAGGGGAACCAAAGGGAGCAGGGGGAACAGATTGGAAAAAGTGTGAACCGTGGGGAAAACTGCAGAACAGTGGGGAGCCCAAGGAGCAGAGGGAACAGATTGGAAAAAGTGGGGAACTGTGTGGAACACTGCAGAACAGAGGGGAATCAAAGGAAGCAGGGGGAACGGATTGGAAAAAGTGGGGAACCGTGAGGAACACTGCAGAACAGAGAGGAAGCAAAGGAGCACGGGGAAGAGATTGGAAAAATTGGGAAACCATGGAGGACAGTGCAGGATGGAGGGGAACCAAAGGTAGCAGGGGGAACAGATTGAAAAAAGTGGGGAACTGTGGGGAACACTGCAGAACAGAGGGGAACCAAAGGGAGCAGGGGGAACAGCTCGGAAAAGTGGGGAACCGTGGGGAACACTGCAGAATAAAGGAGAACCAAACGGAGCAGGGGGAACAGGTTGGAAAAAGTGGGGAACCATGGCGAACACTGCACGACACAGGAGAACCAAAGGGAGCATGGGTTACGGATTGGAAAATGTGGGGAACTGTATGGAAAACTGCAGAATAGAGGGGAACCAAAGGGAGCAGGGAGAACAGATTGGAAAAAGTGGGAACCGTGGGAAAAACTGCAGAACAGGGGGGAGCCCAAGGAGCAGAGGGAACAGATTGGAAAAAAGTGGGGAACTGTGTGGAACACTGCAGAACAGAGAGGAATCAAAGGAAGCAGGGGGAACGGATTGGAAAAAGTGGGGAACTGTGTCGAAAAATGCAGAACAGTGGGGAACCAAAGGGAACAGGAGGAACAGATTGGAAAAAGTCGGGAACTGTGCGGAACACTGCAGGACACAGGGGAACCAAAGGGAGCATGGGTAACGGATTGGAAAATGTGGGGAACTGTATGGAAAACTGCAGAATAGAGGGGAACCAAAGGGAGCAGGGGGAACAGCTTGGAAAAAGTGGGAACCGTGGCGAACACTGCAGAACAGTGGGGAGCCAAAGGGAGCAGGGGGAACAGATTGGAAAAAGTGGGGAACTGTGTGGAAAAATGCAGAACAGTGGGGAACCAAAGGGAGCAGGAGGAACAGATTGCAAAAAGTCGGGAACTGTGGGGAACACTGCAGGACAGAGGGGAACCAAAGGGAGCATGGGTAACGGATTGGAAAATGTGGGGAACTGTATGGAAAACTGCAGAATAGAGAGGAACCAAAGGGAGCAGAGGGAACAGATTGGAAAAAGTGGGGAACTGTGTGGAACACTGCAGAACAGAGGGGAATCAAAGGAAACAGGGGGAACGGATTGGAAAAAGTGGGGAACCGTTAGGAACACTGCAGAACAGAGAGGAAGCAAAGGAGCACGGGGAAGAGAGTGGAAAAATTGGGAAACCATGGAGGACAGTGCAGGATGGAGGGAAACCAAAGGTAGCAGGGGGAACAGATTGGAAAATGTGGGGAACTGTGGGGAACACTGCAGAATAGAGGGGAACCAAAGAGAGCACGGTGATCAGATTAGAAAAAGTGTGGAACCGTGGGGAACACTACAGGACAGATGGGAACCAAAGGGAACAGGAGATACAGTTTGGAAAATGTAGTGAACCGGGGGGAACACTGCAGAATAGAGGGGAACCAAAGGGAGCAGGGGGAACAGCTCGGAAAAGTGGGGAACCGTGGGGAACACTGCAGAATAAAGGAGAACCAAACGGAGCAGGGGGAACAGATTGGAAAAAGTGGGGAACTATGGGGAACACTGCAGGACAAAGGGGAACCAAAGGGAACAGGAGGTACAGGTTGGAAAAAGTGGGGAACCGTGGCGAACACTGCAGGACAGTGGGGAACGAAACGGAGCAGGGGGAACAGTTCGGAAAAGTGGGGAACCGTGGGGAACACTGCAGATTAGAGGAGAAGCAAAGGGAGCAGGGGGAACAGATTGGAAAAGTGGGGAACCATGGAGAATACTTCAGGACAGAGGGGAACGAAAGGGAGCAGGGGGAATGGATTGGAAAAAGTGGGGAACCGTGTGGAAAAATGCAGAAGTGAGGGGAACCAAAGGGAGCAGGGGGTACAGATTGGAAAAAGTGGGGAAGCGTGGGGAACACTGCAGGACAGAGGGGAACCAAAGGGAGCAGGGGGAACAGATGGGAAAAAGTGGGAACTGTGGGGAAAACTGCAGAACAGAGGGGAACAAAAGTGAACAGGAGGTACAGTTTGGAAAAAGTGGGGAACTGTGGCGAAAACTGCAGAACAGTGGGGAACGGTGTGGAAAAATGCAGAAGTGTGGAGTAAGAACGCGAGCAGGGTGAACGGAGTGGAAAAAGTGGGGAACTGTGAGGAACACTGCAGAACAGAGGGGTATCAAAGGAAGCAGGGGGAACGGATTGGAAAAAGTGGGGAACCGTTAGGAACACTGCAGAACAGAGGGGAACCAAAGGTGCACGGGGAAGAGATTGGAAAAATTGGGAAACCATGGAGGACAGTGTAGGACGGAGGGGAACCAAAGGGAGCAGGGGGAACAGATTGGAAAAAGTGGGGAACTGTGGGGAAATGTGTAGAACAGAGGGGAACCAAAGAGAGCACGGCGAACAGATTGGAAAAAGTGTGGAGCCGTGGGGAACACTGCAGGACAGAGGGGAACCAAAGGGAGCAGGGAGAACTGATTGGAAAAAGTGGGGAATCTTGGGGAACACTGCAGGACAGAGGGAAACCAAAGGGAGCAGGGGGAACAGATTGGAAAAAATGTGGAGAACCGTGGGGACATCTGCTGAAGAGTACGGAACGAAGGGGAGCAGGGGGAACAGCTCGGAAAAAAGGGGTACCGTCGGGAACACTGCACAATAAAGGAGAACCAAACGGAGCAGCGGTAACAGAATGGAAAAAGTGGGGAACTGTGGGGAACACTGCAGGACAAAGTGGAACCAAAGGGAACAGGAGGTACAGGTTAAAAAAAGTGGGGAACCGTAGCGAACACTGCAGAATTGTGGGGAACCAAAGGAGCACGGGGAAGAGATTGGAAAAATTGGGAAACCGTGGAGGTCAGTGCAGGACGGAGGGGAACCAAAGGGAGCAGGGGGAACAGATTGGAAAAAGTGGGGAACTGTGGGGAAATGTGTATAACAGAGGGGAACGAAAGAGAGCACGGCGAACAGATTGGAAAAAGTGTGGAGCCGTGGGGAACACTGCAGGACAGAGGGGAACCAAAGGGAGAAGGGAGAACAGATTGGAAAAAGTGGGGAATCTTGGGGAACACTGCAGGACAGAGGGGAACGAAAGGGAGCAGGGGGAACAGATTGGAAAATGTGGGGAACTGTGGGGAAATGTGTATAAAAGAGGGGAACCAAAGAGAGCACGGCGAACAGATTGGAAAAAGTGTGGAGCCGTGGGGAACACTGCAGGACAGAGGGGACCCAAAGGGAGCAGGGAGAACAAATTGGAAAGAGTGGGGAATCTTGGGGAACACTGCAGGACAGAGGGGAACCAAAGGGAGCAGGGGGAACAGATTGGAAAAAATGTGGAGAACCGTGGGGACATCAGCAGAAGAGTGCGGAACGAAGGGAGCAGGGGGAACAGCTCGAAAAAGTAGGGAACCATGGGGAACACTGCAGAATAGAGGAGAACCAAAGGGAGCAGGGGGAACGGATTTGAAAAAATGGGAACTGTGAGGAAAACTGCAGAACAGAGGGGAACCAAAGGGAACAGGAGGTACAGGTTGGAAAAATTGATGAACCGTGGCGAACACTGCAGAACAGTGGTTAACGGTGTGGAAAAATGCAGAAGAGTGGAGAAACAACGGGAGCAGGGTGAACGGATTGGAAAAAGTGGGGAACTGTGTGGAACACTGCAGAACAGAGGGGAATCAAAGGAAGCAGTGGGAACGGATTGGAAAAAGTGAGGAACCGTTAGGAACACTGCAGAACAGAGGGGAACCAAAGGAGCACGGGAAAGAGATTGGAAAAATTGGGAAACCATGGAGGACAGTGCAGGACGGTGGGGAACCAAAGGGAGCACGGCGAACAGATTGGAAAAAGTGGGGAAGCGTTGGGAACACTGCAGGACAGAGGAGAACCAAAGGGAGCAGGGGGAATAGATTGGAAAAAATGTGGAGAACCGTGGGGACAACTGCAGAAGAGTGCGGAACGAAGGGGAGCAGGGGGAACAGCTCGGAAAAGTAGGGAACCGTGGGGAACACTGCAAAATAGAGGAGAACCAAAGGGAGAAGGGGGGAAATGTGTAGATCAGAGGGGAAACAAAGAGAGCACGGCGAACAGATTGGAAAAAGTGTGCAGCCGTGGGGAACACTGCAGGACAGAGGGGAACCAAAGGGAGTATGGGCAACGGATTGGAAAATGTGGGGAACTGTATGGAAAACTGCAGAATAGAGGGGAACCAAAGGGAGCAGAGAGAACAGATTGGAAAAAGTGGGGAACTGTGTGGAACACTGCAGAACAGAGGGGAAACAAAGGAAGCAGGGGGAACGGATTGGAAAAAGTGGGGAACCGTTAGGAACACTGCAGAACAGAGAGGAAGCAAAGGAGCACGGGGAAGTGAGTGGAAAAATTGGGAAACCATGGAGGACAGTGCAGGATGGAGGGGAACCAAAGGTAGCAGGGGGAACAGATTGGAAAATGTGGGGAACTGTGGGGAACACTGCAGGACAGAGGGGAAACAAAGGGAGCAGGGGGTACAGTTTGGAAAAAGTGGGGAATCGTGGGGAACACTGCAGAAAGGAGGGGAACCAAAGGGAGCAGGGGGTACAGATTGGAAAAAGTGGGGAAGCGTGGGGAACACTGCAGGACAGAGGGGAACCAAAGGGAGCAGGGGGAATAGATTGGAAAAAATGTGGAGAACCGTGGGGACAACTGCAGAAGAGTGCGGAACGAAGGGGAGCAGGGGGAACAGCTCGGAAAAGTAGGGAACCGTGGGGAACACTGCAGAATAGAGGAGAACCAAAGGGAGCAGGGGGAACGGATTGGAAAAAGTAGGGAACAGTGGGGAAATGTGTAGAACAGAGGGGAAACAAAGAGAGCACGGCGAACAGATTGGAAAAAGTGTGCAGCCGTGGGGAACACTGCAGGACAGAGGGGAACCAAAGGGAGCAGAGAGAACAGATTGGAAAATGTGGGGAATCTTAGGGAACACTGCAGGACAGAGGGGAACCAAAGGGAGCAGGGGGAACTGATTGGAAAAAATGTGGAGAACCGTGGGGACAACTGCAGAAGAGTGCGGAACGAAGGGGAGCAGGGGGAACAGCTCGGAAAAGTAGGGAACCGTGGGGAACACTGCAGAATAGAGGAGAACCAAAGGGAGCAGGGGGAACGGATTGGAAAAAGTAGGGAACAGTGGGGAAATGTGTAGAACAGAGGGGAAACAAAGAGAGCACGGCGAACAGATTGGAAAAAGTGTGCAGCCGTGGGGAACACTGCAGGACAGAGGGGAACCAAAGGGAGTATGGGTAACGGATTGGAAAATGTGGGGAACTGTATGGAAAACTGCAGAATAGAGGGGAACCAAAGGGAGCAGAGAGAACAGATTGGAAAAAGTGGGGAACTGTGTGGAACACTGCAGAACAGAGGGGAATCAAAGGAAGCAGGGGGAACGGATTGGAAAAAGTGGGGAACCGTTAGGAACACTGCAGAACAGAGAGGAAGCAAAGGAGCACGGGGAAGTGAGTGGAAAAATTGGGAAACCATGGAGGACAGTGCAGGATGGAGGGGAACCAAAGGTAGCAGGGGGAACAGATTGGAAAATGTGGGGAACTGTGGGGAACACTGCAGGACAGAGGGGAAACAAAGGGAGCAGGGGGTACAGTTTGGAAAAAGTGGGGAATCGTGGGGAACACTGCAGAAAGGAGGGGAACCAAAGGGAGCAGGGGGTACAGATTGGAAAAAGTGGGGAAGCGTGGGGAACACTGCAGGACAGAGGGGAACCAAAGGGAGCAGGGGGAATAGATTGGAAAAAATGTGGAGAACCGTGGGGACAACTGCAGAAGAGTGCGGAACGAAGGGGAGCAGGGGGAACAGCTCGGAAAAGTAGGGAACCGTGGGGAACACTGCAGAATAGAGGAGAACCAAAGGGAGCAGGGGGAACGGATTGGAAAAAGTAGGGAACAGTGGGGAAATGTGTAGAACAGAGGGGAAACAAAGAGAGCACGGCGAACAGATTGGAAAAAGTGTGCAGCCGTGGGGAACACTGCAGGACAGAGGGGAACCAAAGGGAGCAGAGAGAACAGATTGGAAAATGTGGGGAATCTTAGGGAACACTGCAGGACAGAGGGGAACCAAAGGGAGCAGGGGGAACTGATTGGAAAAAATGTGGAGAACCGTGGGGACAACTGCAGAAGAGTGCGGAACGAAGGGGAGCAGGGGGAACAGCTCGGAAAAGTAGGGAACCGTGGGGAACACTGCAGAATAGAGGAGAACCAAAGGGAGCAGGGGGAACGGATTGGAAAAAGTAGGGAACAGTGGGGAAATGTGTAGAACAGAGGGGAAACAAAGAGAGCACGGCGAACAGATTGGAAAAAGTGTGCAGCCGTGGGGAACACTGCAGGACAGAGGGGAACCAAAGGGAGCAGAGAGAACAGATTGGAAAATGTGGGGAATCTTAGGGAACACTGCAGGACAGAGGGGAACCAAAGGGAGCAGGGGGAACAGATTGGAAAAAATGTGGACAACCGTGGGGACACCTGCAGAAGAGTGCGGAACGAAGGGGAGCGGGGGAACAGCTCAGAAAAGTAGGGAACCGTGGCGAACACTGCAGAACAGTGGGGAATCAATGGGAGCAGGTGGAACAGTTTGGAAAAAGTGTGGAACCGTGGGGAGCACTGCAGAACAGAGGAAAACCAAAGGGAGCACAGGGTACAGATTGGAAAAACAGGGGAACCGTGGGGAACACTGCAGAACAGATGGGAACCAAATGCCATAGGGGGAACAGATTGGAAAAATTGGGGAACTGTGGGAAAATGTGTATAACAGAGGGGAACCAAAGAGAGCACGGCGAACAGATTGGAAAAAGTGTGGAGCCGTGGGGAACACTGCAGGACAGAGGGGAACCAAAGGGAGCAGGGAGAACAGATTGGAAAAAGTGGGGAATGTTGGGGAACACTGCAGGACAGAATGGAACCAAAGGGAGCAGGGGGAACAGATTGGAAAAAATGTGGAGAACCGTGGGGACATCTGCAGAAGAGTGCGGAACGAAGGGATCAGGGGGAACAGCTCGGAAAAGTAGGGAACCGTGGCGTACACTGCAGAACAGTGGGGAACGGTGTGGAAAAATGCAGAAGAGTCGAGAAACAACGGGAGCAGGATGAACGGAGTGGAAAAAGTGTGGAACTGTGTGGAACACTGCAGAACAGAGGGGAATCAAAGGAAGCAGGGGGAACGGATTGGAAAAAGTGAGGAACCGTTAGGAACACTGCCGAATAGAGGGGAACCAAAGGAGCAGGGGAAGAGATTGGAAAAATTGGGAAACCATGGAGGACAGTGCAGGACGGAGGGGAACCAAAGGGAGCAGGGGAAACAGATTGGAAAAAGTGGGGAACTGTGGGGAAATGTGTAGAACAGAGGGGAACCAAAGGGAGCACGGCGAACAGATTGGAAATAGTGGGGAAACGTGGGGAAAACTGTAGAACATAGGGGAACCAAGAGAGCAGGGGGAACAGATTGGAAAATGTGGGGAACTGTGGGGAACACTGCAGAATAGAGGGGAACCAAAGAGAGCACGGCGATCAGATTAGAAAAAGTGTGGAACCGTGGGGAACACTGCAGGACAGATGGGAACCAAAGGGAACAGGAGATACAGGTTGGAAAATGTAGCGAAGCGGGGGGGAACACTGCAGAATAGAGGGGAACCAAAGGGAGCAGGGGGAACAGCTCGGAAAAGTGGGGAACCGTGGGGAACACTGCAGAATAAAGCAGAACCAAACGGAGCAGGGGGAACAGATTGGAAAAAGTGGGGAACTGTATGGAAAACTGCAGAATAGAGGGGAACCAAAGGGAGCAGGGAGAACAGATTGGAAAAAGTGGGAACCGTGGGAAAAATTGCAGAACGTGGGGAGCCCAAGGAGCAGAGGGAACAGATTGGAAAAAGTGGGGAACTGTGTGGAACACTGCAGAACAGAGAGGAATCAAAGGAAGCAGGGGGAACGGATTGGAAAAAGTGGGGAACCGTTCGGAACACTGCAGAACAGAGAGGAAGAAAAGGAGCACGGGGAAGAGAATGGAAAAATTGGGAAACCATGGAGGACAGTGCAGGATGGAGGGGAACCAAAGGTAGCAGGGGGAACAGATTGGAAAATGTGGGGAACTGTGGGGAACACTGCAGAATAGAGGGGAACCAAAGAGAGCACGGCGATCAGATTAGAAAAAGTGTGGAACCGTGGGGAACACTGCAGGACAGATGGGAACCAAAGGGAACAGGAGATACAGGTTGGAAAATGTAGCGAAGCGGGGGGAACACTGCAGAATAGAGGGGAACCAAAGGGAGCAGGGGGAACAGCTCAGAAAAGTGGGGAACCGTGGGGAACACTGCAGAATAAAGGAGAACCAAACGGAGCAGGGGGAACAGATTGGAAAAAGTGGAGAACTGTGGGGAACACTGCAGGACAAAGGGAAACCAAAGGGAACAGGAGGTACAGGTTGGAAAAAGTGGGGAACCGTGGCGAACACTGCAGAACAGTGGGGAACCAAAAGTAGCAGGGGGAACAGTTCGGAAAAGTGGGGAACCGTGGGATTCACTGCAGATTAGAGGAGAAGCAAAAGGAGCAGGGGGAACAGATTGGAAAAAGTGGGGAACCGTGGGAAACACTGCAGGACAGAGGGGAAACAAAGGAGGCAGGGGTTACAGTTTGGAAAAAGTGGGGAATCGTGGGGAACACTGCAGAAAGGAGGGGAACCAAAGGGAGCAGGGGGTACAGATTGGAAAAAGTGGGGAAGCGTGGGGAGCACTGCAGGACAGAGGAAAACCAAAGGGAGCAGGGGGAACAGATTGGAAAAAATGTGGAGAACTGTGGGGACAACTGCAGAAGAGTGCGGAACGAAGGGGAGCAGGGGGAACAGCTTGGAAATGTAGGGAACCGTGGGGTAAACTGCAGAACAGAGGGGAAACAAAGGAGCACGGGGAAAAAATTGGAAAAATTGGGAAACCATGGAGGACAGTGCAGGACGGAGGGTAACAAAAGGGAGCAGGGGGAACAGATTGGAAAATGTGGGGAACTGTGGGGAACACTGCAGAATAGAGGGGAACCAAAGAGAGCACGGCGATCAGATTAGAAAAAGTGTGGAACCGTGGGGAACACTGCAGGACAGATGGGAACCAAAGGGAACAGGAGATACAGGTTGGAAAATGTAGCGAAGCGGGGGGGAACACTGCAGAATAGAGGGGAACCAAAGGGAGCAGGGGGAACAGCTCGGAAAAGTGGGGAACCGTGGGGAACACTGCAGAATAAAGGAGAACCAAACGGAGCAGGGGGAACAGATTGGAAAAAGTGGGGAACTTTGGGGAACACTGCAGGACAAAGGGGAACCAAAGGGAACAGGAGGTACAGGTTGGAAAATGTGGGGAACCGTGTCGAACACTGCAGAACAGTGGGGAACCAAAGGGAGCAGGGGGAACAGTTCGGAAAAGTGGGGAACACTGTAGAACAGAGTGGAACTAAGAGAGCAGGGGCAATGAATTGGAAAAAGTGGGGAACTCTGAAGGACACTGAAGGACAGAGGGGAACCAAAGGGAACAGGGGGAACGGATTGAAAAAAGTGGGGAACTGTGGGGAACTCTGCAGAACAGAGGGGAACCAATGGGAGCAGGTCGAACAAATTGGAAAAAAGTGGAGAAGTGGGGAACACTGCAGAACAGTGGGGAGCCAAAGGGAGCAGGAGGAACAGATTGGAAAAAGTCGGGAACTGTGTCGAAAAATGCAGAACAGTGGGGAACCAAAGGGAGCAGGAGGAACAGATTGGAAAAAGTCGGGAACTGTGCGGAACACTGCAGGACACAGGGGAACCAAAGGGAGCATGGGTAACGGATTGGAAAATGTGGGGAACTGTATGGAAAACTGCAGAATAGAGGGGAACCAAAGGGAGCAGGGGGAACGGATTGGAAAAAGTGGGGAACTGTGTGGAACACTGCAGAACAGAGGGGAATCAAAGGAAGCAGGGGGAACGGATTGGAAAAAGTGGGGAACCGTTAGGAACACTGCAGAACAGAGAGGAAGCAAAGGAGCACGGGGAAGAGATTGGAAAAATTGGGAAACCATGGAGGACAGTGCAGGACAGAGGGGAACCAAAGGGAGCAGGGGGAACAGATTGGAAAATGTGGGGAACTGTGGGGAACACTGCAGAATAGAGGGGAACCAAAGAGAGCACGGCGATCAGATTAGAAAAAGTGTGGAACCGTGGGGAACACTGCAGGACAGATGGGAAACAAAGGGAACAGGAGATACAGGTTGGAAAATGTAGTAAAGCGGGGGGAACACTGCAGAATAGAGGGGAACCAAAGGGAGCAGGGGGAACAGCTCAGAAAAGTGGGGAACCGTGGGGAACACTGCAGAATAAAGGAGAACCAAACGGAGCAGGGGGAACAGATTGGAAAAAGTGGGGAACTGTGGGGAACACTGCAGGACAAAGGGGAACCAAAGGGAACAGGAGGTACAGGTTGGAAAAAGTGGGGAACCGTGGCGAACACTGCAGAACAGTGGGGAGCCAAAGGGAGCAGGGGGAACAGATTGGAAAAAGTGGGGAACTGTGTGGAAAAATGCAGAACAGTGGGGAACCAAAGGGAGCAGGAGGAACAGATTGCAAAAAGTCGGGAACTGTGGGGAACACTGCAGGACAGAGGGGAACCAAAGGGAGCATGGTAACGGATTGGAAAATGTGGGGAACTGTATGGAAAACTGCAGAATAGAGAGGAACCAAAGGGAGCAGAGGGAACAGATTGGAAAAAGTGGGGAACTGTGTGGAACACTGCAGAACAGAGGGGAATCAAAGGAAACAGGGGGAACGGATTGGAAAAAGTGGGGAACCGTTAGGAACACTGCAGAACAGAGAGGAAGCAAAGGAGCACGGGGAAGAGAGTGGAAAAATTGGGAAACCATGGAGGACAGTGCAGGATGGAGGGAAACCAAAGGTAGCAGGGGGAACAGATTGGAAAATGTGGGGAACTGTGGGGAACACTGCAGAATAGAGGGGAACCAAAGAGAGCACGGTGATCAGATTAGAAAAAGTGTGGAACCGTGGGGAACACTACAGGACAGATGGGAACCAAAGGGAACAGGAGATACAGTTTGGAAAATGTAGTGAACCGGGGGGAACACTGCAGAATAGAGGGGAACCAAAGGGAGCAGGGGGAACAGCTCGGAAAAGTGGGGAACCGTGGGGAACACTGCAGAATAAAGGACAACCAAACGGAGCAGGGGGAACAGATTGGAAAAAGTGGGGAACTATGGGGAACACTGCAGGACAAAGGGGAACCAAAGGGAACAGGAGGTACAGGTTGGAAAAAGTGGGGAACCGTGGCGAACACTGCAGGACAGTGGGGAACGAAACGGAGCAGGGGGAACAGTTCGGAAAAGTGGGGAACCGTGGGGAACACTGCAGATTAGAGGAGAAGCAAAGGGAGCAGGGGGAACAGATTGGAAAAGTGGGGAACCATGGAGAATACTTCAGGACAGAGGGGAACGAAAGGGAGCAGGGGGAACGGATTGGAAAGAGTGGGGAACCGTGGGCAACACTGCAGGACAGAGGTGAGCCAAAGGAAGCAGGGGGAATGGATTGGAAAAAGTGGGGAACCGTGTGGAAAAATGCAGAAGTGAGGGGAACCAAAGGGAGCAGGGGGTACAGATTGGAAAAAGTGGGGAAGCGTGGGGAACACTGCAGGACAGAGTGGAACCAAAGGGAGCAGGGGGAACAGATGGGAAAAAGTGGGAACTGTGGGGAAAACTGCAGAACAGAGGGGAACAAAAGTGAACAGGAGGTACAGTTTGGAAAAAGTGGGGAACTGTGGCGAAAACTGCAGAACAGTGGGGAACGGTGTGGAAAAATGCAGAAGTGTGGAGAAAGAACGCGAGCAGGGTGAACGGAGTGGAAAAAGTGGGGAACTGTGAGGAACACTGCAGAACAGAGGGGTGTCAAAGGAAGCAGGGGGAACGGATTGGAAAAAGTGGGGAACCGTTAGGAACACTGCAGAACAGAGGGGAACCAAAGGTGCACGGGGAAGAGATTGGAAAAATTGGGAAACCATGGAGGACAGTGCAGGATGGAGGGGAACCAAAGGGAGCACGGCGAACAGATTGGAAAAAGTGTGGAGCCGTGGGGAACACTGCAGGACAGAGGGGAACCAAAGGGAGCAGGGAGAACTGATTGGAAAAAGTGGGGAATCTTGGGGAACACTGCAGGACAGAGGGAAACCAAAGGGAGCAGGGGGAACAGATTGGAAAAAATGTGGAGAACCGTGGGGACATCTGCTGAAGAGTACGGAACGAAGGGGAGCAGGGGGAACAGCTCGGAAAAGTGGGGTACCGTCGGGAACACTGCACAATAAAGGAGAACCAAACGGAGCAGCGGTAACAGAATGGAAAAAGTGGGGAACTGTGGGGAACACTGCAGGACAAAGTGGAACCAAAGGGAACAGGAGGTACAGGTTAAAAAAAGTGGGGAACCGTAGCGAACACTGCAGAATTGTGGGGAACCAAAGGAGCACGGGGAAGAGATTGGAAAAATTGGGAAACCGTGGAGGTCAGTGCAGGACGGAGGGGAACCAAAGGGAGCAGGGGGAACAGATTGGAAAAAGTGGGGAACTGTGGGGAAATGTGTATAACAGAGGGGAACGAAAGAGAGCACGGCGAACAGATTGGAAAAAGTGTGGAGCCGTGGGGAACACTGCAGGACAGAGGGGAACCAAAGGTAGAAGGGAGAACAGATTGGAAAAAGTGGGGAATCTTGGGGAACACTGCAGGACAGAGGGGAACGAAAGGGAGCAGGGGGAACAGATTGGAAAAAAGTGGGGAACTGTGGGGAAATGTGTATAAAAGAGGGGAACCAAAGAGAGCACGGCGAACAGATTGGAAAAAGTGTGGAGCCGTGGGGAACACTGCAGGACAGAGGGGACCCAAAGGGAGCAGGGAGAACAAATTGGAAAGAGTGGGGAATCTTGGGGAACACTGCAGGACGGAGGGGAACCAAAGGGAGCTGGGGGAACAGATTGGAAAAAATGTGGAGAACCGTGGGGACATCAGCAGAAGAGTGCGGAACGAAGGGAGCAGTGGGAACAGCTCGAAAAAGTAGGGAACCATGGGGAACACTGCAGAATAGAGGAGAACCAAAGGGAGCAGGGGGAACGGATTTGAAAAAATGGGAACTGTGAGGAAAACTGCAGAACAGATGGGAACCAAAGGGAACAGGAGGTACAGGTTGGAAAAATTGATGAACCGTGGCGAACACTGCAGAACAGTGGTTAACGGTGTGGAAAAATGCAGAAGAGTGGAGAAACAACGGGAGCAGGGTGAACGGATTGGAAAAAGTGGGGAACTGTGTGGAACACTGCAGAACAGAGGGGAATCAAAGGAAGCAGTGGGAACGGATTGGAAAAAGTGAGGAACCGTTAGGAACACTGCAGAACAGAGGGGAACCAAAGGAGCACGGGAAAGAGATTGGAAAAATTGGGAAACCATGGAGGACAGTGCAGGACGGTGGGGAACCAAAGGGAGCACGGCGAACAGATTGGAAAAAGTGGGGAAGCGTTGGGAACACTGCAGGACAGAGGAGAACCAAAGGGAGCAGGGGGAATAGATTGGAAAAAATGTGGAGAACCGTGGGGACAACTGCAGAAGAGTGCGGAACGAAGGGGAGCAGGGGGAACAGCTCGGAAAAGTAGGGAACCGTGGGGAACACTGCAAAATAGAGGAGAACCAAAGGGAGAAGGGGGGAAATGTGTAGAACAGAGGGGAAACAAAGAGAGCACGGCGAACAGATTGGAAAAAAGTGTGCAGCCGTGGGGAACACTGCAGGACAGAGGGGAACCAAAGGGAGTATGGGTAACGGATTGGAAAATGTGGGGAACTGTATGGAAAACTGCAGAATAGAGGGGAACCAAAGGGAGCAGAGAGAACAGATTGGAAAAAGTGGGGAACTGTGTGGAACACTGCAGAACAGAGGGGAATCAAAGGAAGCAGGGGGAACGGATTGGAAAAAGTGGGGAACCGTTAGGAACACTGCAGAACAGAGAGGAAGCAAAGGAGCACGGGGAAGTGAGTGGAAAAATTGGGAAACCATGGAGGACAGTGCAGGATGGAGGGGAACCAAAGGTAGCAGGGGGAACAGATTGGAAAATGTGGGGAACTGTGGGGAACACTGCAGGACAGAGGGGAAACAAAGGGAGCAGGGGGTACAGTTTGGAAAAAGTGGGGAATCGTGGGGAACACTGCAGAAAGGAGGGGAACCAAAGGGAGCAGGGGGTACAGATTGGAAAAAGTGGGGAAGCGTGGGGAACACTGCAGGACAGAGGGGAACCAAAGGGAGCAGGGGGAATAGATTGGAAAAAATGTGGAGAACCGTGGGGACAACTGCAGAAGAGTGCGGAACGAAGGGGAGCAGGGGGAACAGCTCGGAAAAGTAGGGAACCGTGGGGAACACTGCAGAATAGAGGAGAACCAAAGGGAGCAGGGGGAACGGATTGGAAAAAGTAGGGAACAGTGGGGAAATGTGTAGAACAGAGGGGAAACAAAGAGAGCACGGCGAACAGATTGGAAAAAGTGTGCAGCCGTGGGGAACACTGCAGGACAGAGGGGAACCAAAGGGAGCAGAGAGAACAGATTGGAAAATGTGGGGAATCTTAGGGAACACTGCAGGACAGAGGGGAACCAAAGGGAGCAGGGGGAACTGATTGGAAAAAATGTGGAGAACCGTGGGGACAACTGCAGAAGAGTGCGGAACGAAGGGGAGCAGGGGGAACAGCTCGGAAAAGTAGGGAACCGTGGGGAACACTGCAGAATAGAGGAGAACCAAAGGGAGCAGGGGGAACGGATTGGAAAAAGTAGGGAACAGTGGGGAAATGTGTAGAACAGAGGGGAAACAAAGAGAGCACGGCGAACAGATTGGAAAAAGTGTGCAGCCGTGGGGAACACTGCAGGACAGAGGGGAACCAAAGGGAGCAGGGAGAACAGATTGGAAAATGTGGGGAATCTTAGGGAACACTGCAGGACAGAGGGGAACCAAAGGGAGCAGGGGGAACAGATTGGAAACAATGTGGACAACCGTGGAGACACCTGCAGAAGAGTGCGGAACGAAGGGGAGCGGGGGAACAGCTCAGAAAAGTAGGGAACCGTGGCAAACACTGCAGAACAGTGGGGAATCAATGGGAGCAGGTGGAACAGTTTGGAAAAAGTGTGGAACCGTGGGGAGCACTGCAGAACAGAGGAAAACCAAAGGGAGCAGGGAGAACAGATTGGAAAAAGTGGGGAATGTTGGGGAACACTGCAGGACAGAATGGAACCAAAGGGAGCAGGGGGAACAGATTGGAAAAAATGTGGAGAACCGTGGGGACATCTGCAGAAGAGTGCGGAACGAAGGGATCAGGGGGAACAGCTCGGAAAAGTAGGGAACCGTGGGGAAAACTGCAGAACAGAGGGGAACCAAAGGGAACAGGAGGTACAGGTTGGAAAAAGTGGGGAACCGTGGCGAACACTGCAGAACAGTGGGGAACGGTGTGGAAAAATGCAGAAGAGTCGAGAAACAACGGGAGCAAGGTGAACGGAGTGGAAAAAGTGTGGAACTGTGTCGAAAAATGCAGAACAGTGGGGAACCCAAGGGAGCAGGAGGAACAGATTGGAAAAAGTCGGGAACTGTGCGGAACACTGCAGGACACAGGGGAACCAAAGGGAGCATGGGTAACGGATTGGAAAATGTGGGGAACTGTATGGAAAACTGCAGAATAGAGGGGAACCAAAGGGAGCAGGGGGAACAGCTTGGAAAAAGTGGGAACCGTGGGGAAAACTGCAGAACAGGGGGGAGCCCAAGGAGCAGAGGGAACAGATTGGAAAAAGTGGGGAACTGTGTGGAACACTGCAGAACAGAGGGGAATCAAAGGAAGCAGGGGGAACGGATTGGAAAAATTGGGAAACCATGGAGGACAGTGCAGGACAGAGGGGAACCAAAGGGAGCAGTGGGAACAGATTGGAAAATGTGGGGAACTGTGGGGAACACTGCAGAATAGAGGGGAACCAAAGAGAGCACGGCGATCAGATTAGAAAAAGTGTGGAACCGTGGGGAACACTGCAGGACAGATGGGAACCAAAGGGAACAGGAGATACAGGTTGGAAAATGTAGTAAAGCGGGGGGAACACTGCAGAATAGAGGGGAACCAAAGGGAGCAGGGGGAACAGCTCAGAAAAGTGGGGAACCGTGGGGAACACTGCAGAATAAAGGAGAACCAAAAGGAGCAGGGGGAACAGATTGGAAAAAGTGGGGAACTGTGGGGAACACTGCAGGACAAAGGGGAACCAAAGGGAACAGGAGGTACAGGTTGGAAAAAGTGGGGAACCGTGGCGAACACTGCAGAACAGTAGGGAACCAAAGGGAGCAGGGGGAACAGTTCGGAAAAGTGGGGAACCGTGGGATTCACTGCAGATTAGAGGAGAAGCAAAGGGAGCAGGGGGATCAGATTGGAAAAAGTGGGGAACCGTAGAGAATACTTCAGGACAGAGGGGAACGAAAGGGAGCTGGGGGAACGGATTGGAAAAAGTGGGGAACCGTGGGCAACATTGCAGGACAGAGGTGAGCCAAAGGAAGCAGGGGGAATGGATTGGAAAAAGTGGGGAACCGTGTGGAAAAATGCAGAAGCGAGGGGAACCAAAGGGAGCAGGGGGAACAGATGGGAAAAAGTGGGAACTGTGGGGATCACTGCAGGACACAGGGGAACCAAAGGGAGCATGGGTAACGGATTGGAAAATGTGGGGAACTGTATGGAAAACTGCAGAATAGAGGGGAACCAAAGGGAGCAGGGGGAACAGCTTGGAAAAAGTGGGAACCGTGGGGAAAACTGCAGAACAGGGGGGAGCCCAAGGAGCAGAGGGAACAGATTGGAAAAAGTGGGGAACTGTGTGGAACACTGCAGAACAGAGGGGAATCAAAGGAAGCAGGGGGAACGGATTGGAAAAAGTGGGGAACCGTTATGAACACTGCAGAACAGAGAGGAAGCAAAGGAGCACGGGGAAGAGATTAGAAAAATTGGGAAACCATGGAGGACAGTGCAGGACAGAGGGGAACCAAAGGGAGCAGTGGGAACAGATTGGAAAATGTGGGGAACTGTGGGGAACACTGCTGAATAGAGGGGAACCAAAGAGAGCACGGCGATCAGGTTAGAAAAAGTGTGGAACCGTGGGGAACACTGCAGGACAGATGGGAACCAAAGGGAACAAGAGATACAGGTTGGAAAATGTAGGGAACCGGGTGGAACACTGCAGAATAGAGGGGAACCAAAGGGAGCAGGGGGAACAGCTCGGAAAAGTGGGGAACCGTGGGGAACACTGCAGAATAAAGGAGAACCAAACGGAGCAGGGGGAACAGGTTGGAAAAAGTGGGGAACCATGGTGAACACTGCAGGACAAAGGGGAACCAAAGGGAGCAGGGGGAACAGTTCGGAAAAGTGAGGAACCGTGGGGAAAACTGTAGAACAGAGTGGAACTAAGAGAGCAGGGGCAATAGATTGGAAAATGTGGGGAACTGTGAAGGACACTGCAGGACAGAGGGGAACCAAAGGGAACAGGGGGAACGGATTGAAAAAAGTGGGGAACTGTGGGGAACTCTACAGAACAGAGGGGAACCAATGGGAGCAGGTCGAACAAATTGGAAAAAAGTGGTGAAGTGGGGAACACTGCAGAACAGTGGGGAGCCAAAGGGAGCAGGGGGAACAGATTGGAAAAAGTGGGGAAATGTGTGGAAAAATGCAGAACAGTGGGGAACCAAAGTGAGCACATTGGAAAAAGTCGGGAATGTGCGGAACACTGCACGACACAGGAGAACCAAAGGGAGCATGGGTTACGGATTGGAAAATGTGGGGAACAGTATGGAAAACTGCAGAATAGAGGGGAACCAAAGGGAGCAGGGAGAACAGATTGGAAAAAGTGGGAACCGTGGGAAAAACTGCAGAACAGGGGGGAGCCCAAGGAGCAGAGGGAACAGATTGGAAAAAAGTGGGGAACTGTGTGGAACACTGCAGAACAGAGAGGAATCAAAGGAAGCAGGGGGAACGGATTGGAAAAAGTGGGGAACTGTGTCGAAAAATGCAGAACAGTGGGGAACAAAAGGGAGCAGGAGGAACAGATTGGAAAAAGTCGGGAACTGTGCGGAACACTGCAGGACACAGGGGAACCAAAGGGAGCATGGGTAACGGATTGGAAAATGTGGGGAACTGTATGGAAAACTGCAGAATAGAGGGGAACCAAAGGGAGCAGGGGGAACAGCTTGGAAAAAGTGGGAACCGTGGGGAAAACTGCAGAACAGGGGGGAGCCCAAGGAGCAGAGGGAACAGATTGGAAAAAGTGGGGAACTGTGTGGAACACTGCAGAACAGAGGGGAATCAAAGGAAGCAGGGGGAATGGATTGGAAAAAGTGGGGAACCGTTAGGAACACTGCAGAACAGAGAGGAAGCAAAGGAGCACGGGGAAGAGATTGGAAAAATTGGGAAACCATGGAGGACAGTGCAGGACAGAGGGGAACCAAAGGGAGCAGGGGGAACAGATTGGAAAATGTGGGGAACTGTGGGGAACACAGCAGAATAGAGGGGAACCAAAGAGAGCACGGCAATCAGATTAGAAAAAGTGTGGAACCGTGGGGAACACTGCAGGACAGATGGGAACCAAAGGGAACGGGAGATACAGGCTGGAAAATGTAGTAAAGCAGGGGGAACACTGCAGAATAGAGGGGAACCAAAGGGAGCAGGGGGAACAGCTCAGAAAAGTGGGGAACCGTGGGGAACACTGCAGAATAAAGGAGAACCAAACGGAGCAGGGGGAACAGATTGGAAAAAGTGGGGAACTGTGGGGAACACTGCAGGACAAAGGGGAACCAAAGGGAACAGGAGGTACAGGTTGGAAAAAGTGGGGAACCGTGGCGAACACTGCAGAACAGAGGGGAACCAAAGGGAGCAGGGGGAACAGTTCGGAAAAGTGGGGAACCGTGGGATTCACTGCAGATTAGAGGAGAAGCAAAGAGAGCAGGGGGATCAGATTGGAAAAAATGGGGAACCGTAGAGAATACTTCAGGACAGAGGGGAACGAAAGGGAGCAGGGGGAACGGATTGGAAAAAGTGGGGAACCGTGGGCAACACTGCAGGACAGAGGTGAGCCAAAGGAAGCAGGGGGAATGGATTGGAAAAAGTGGGGAACGGTGTGCAAAAATGCAGAAGCGAAGGGAACCAAAGGGAGCAGGGGGAACAGATGGGAAAAAGTGGGAACTGTGGGCAAAACTGCAGAATAGAGGGGAACCAAAGGGAGCAGGGGGAACAGATGGGAAAAAGTGGGAACTGTGGGGAAAACTGCAGAACAGAGGGGAACAAAAGTGAACAGGAGGTACAGGTTGGAAAAAGTGGGGAACTGTGGCGAACACTGCAGAAGAGTGGGGAACGGTGTGGAAAAATGCAGAAGTGTGGAGAAACAACGGGAGCAGGGTGAACGGAGTGGAAAAAGTGGGGAACTGTGTGGAACACTGCAGAACAGAGGGGAATCAAAGGGAGCAGGGGGAACGAATTGGAAAAAGTGGGGAACCGTTAGGAACACTGCAGAACAGAGGGGAACCAAAGGAGCATGGGGAAGAGATTGGAAAAATTGGGAAACCATGGAGGACAGTGCAGGACGGAGAGGAACCAAAGGGAGCAGGGGGAACAGATTGGAAAAAGTGGGGAACTGTGGGGAAATGTGTAGAATAGAGGGGAACCAAAGAGAGTATGGCGAACAGATTGGAAAAAGTGTGGAACCGTGGGGAACTCTGCAGGACAAAGGGGAACCAAAGGGAACAGGAGGTACAGGTTGGAAAAAGTCGGGAACCGTGGCGAAAACTGCAGAGCAGTGGGGAACCAAAGGGAGCTGGGAGAACAGATTGGAAAAATTGGGGAACAGTGGGGAATATTGAAAAAAAGAGGGGAACCAAATGGAGCATGGGAAAAGATTGGAAAAAGTGGGGAACCGTGGGGAAAACTGTAGAACAGAGTGGAACTAAGAGAGCAGGGGGAATGGATTGGAAAAAGAGGGGAACTGTGAAGGACACTGCAGGACAGAGGGGAACCAAAGGGAACAGGGTGAACAGATTGGAAAAAGTGAGGAACTGTGGGGAACACTGCAGGACAAAGGGGAACCAAAGGGAAAAGGAGGTACAGGTTGGAAAATGTGGGGAACCGTGTCGAACACTGCAGAACAGTGGGGAACAAAAGGGAGCAGGGGGAACAGTTCGGAAAAGTGGGGAACACTGTAGAACAGAGTGGATCAAAGAGAGCAGGGGTAATGAATTGGAAAAAGTGGGGAACTCTGAAGGACACTGCAGGACAGAGGGGAACCAAAGGGAACAGGGGGAACGGATTGAAAAAAGTGGGGAACTGTGGGGAACTCTGCAGAACAGAGGGGAACCAATGGGAGCAGGTCGAACAAATTGGAAAAAAGTGGAGAAGTGGGGAACACTGCAGAACAGTGGGGAGCCAAAGGGAGCAGGGGGAACAGATTGGAAAAAGTGGGGAACTGTGTCGAAAAATGCAGAACAGTGGGGAACCAAAGGGAGCAGGAGGAACAGATTGGAAAAAGTCGGGAACTGTGCGGAACACTGCAGGACACAGGGGAACCAAAGGGAGCATGGGTAACGGATTGGAAAATGTGGGGAACTGTATGGAAAACTGCAGAATAGAGGGGAACCAAAGGGAGCAGGGGGAACAGCTTGGAAAAAGTGGGAACCGTGGGGAAAACTGCAGAACAGGGGGGAGCCCAAGGAGCAGAGGGAACAGATTGGAAAAAGTGGGGAACTGTGTGGAACACTGCAGAACAGAGGGGAATCAAAGGAAGCAGGGGGAACGGATTGGAAAAAGTGGGGAACCGTTAGGAACACTGCAGAACAGAGAGGAATCAAAGGAGCACGGCGAAGAGAT
This sequence comes from Narcine bancroftii, assembly GCF_036971445.1. Classification (NCBI taxonomy): domain Eukaryota; kingdom Metazoa; phylum Chordata; class Chondrichthyes; order Torpediniformes; family Narcinidae; genus Narcine; species Narcine bancroftii. The sequence continues at coordinate 983,899 of NW_027211854.1, read as the reverse complement.
TAGAAAAATTGGGAAACCATGGAGGACAGTGCAGGACAGAGGGGAACCAAAGGGAGCAGGGGGAACAGATTGGAAAATGTGGGGAACTGTGGGGAACACTGCAGAATAGAGGGGAACCAAAGAGAGCACGGCGATCAGATTAGAAAAAGTGTGGAACCGTGGGGAACACTGCAGGACAGATGGGAACCAAAGGGAACAGGAGATACAGGTTGGAAAATGTAGTAAAGCGGGGGGAACACTGCAGAATAGAGGGAAACCAAAGGGAGCAGGGGGAACAGCTCAGAAAAGTGGGGAACCGTGGGGAACACTGCAGAATAAAGGAGAACCAAACGGAGCAGGGGGAACAGATTGGAAAAAGTGGGGAACTGTGGGGAACACTGCAGGACAAAGGGGAACCAAAGGGAACAGGAGGTACAGGTTGGAAAAAGTGGGGAACCGTGGCGAACACTGCAGAACAGTAGGGAACCAAAGGGAGCAGGGGGAACAGTTCGGAAAAGTGGGGAACCGTGGGATTCACTGCAGATTAGAGGAGAAGCAAAGGGAGCAGGGGGATCAGATTGGAAAAAGTGGGGAACCGTAGAGAATACTTCAGGACAGAGGGGAACGAAAGGGAGCTGGGGGAACGGATTGGAAAAAGTGGGGAACCGTGGGCAACACTGCAGGACAGAGGTGAGCCAAAGGAAGCAGGGGGAATGGATTGGAAAAAGTGGGGAACCGTGTGGAAAAATGCAGAAGCGAGGGGAACCAAAGGGAGCAGGGGGAACAGATGGGAAAAAGTGGGAACTGTGGGGATCACTGCAGGACACAGGGGAACCAAAGGGAGCATGGGTAACGGATTGGAAAATGTGGGGAACTGTATGGAAAACTGCAGAATAGAGGGGAACCAAAGGGAGCAGGGGGAACAGATTGGAAAAAGTGTGAACCGTGGGGAAAACTGCAGAACAGTGGGGAGCCCAAGGAGCAGAGGGAACAGATTGGAAAAAGTGGGGAACTGTGTGGAACACTGCAGAACAGAGGGGAATCAAAGGAAGCAGGGGGAACGGATTGGAAAAAGTGGGGAACCGTGAGGAACACTGCAGAACAGAGAGGAAGCAAAGGAGCACGGGGAAGAGATTGGAAAAATTGGGAAACCATGGAGGACAGTGCAGGATGGAGGGGAACCAAAGGTAGCAGGGGGAACAGATTGAAAAAAGTGGGGAACTGTGGGGAACACTGCAGAACAGAGGGGAACCAAAGGGAGCAGGGGGAACAGCTCGGAAAAGTGGGGAACCGTGGGGAACACTGCAGAATAAAGGAGAACCAAACGGAGCAGGGGGAACAGGTTGGAAAAAGTGGGGAACCATGGCGAACACTGCACGACACAGGAGAACCAAAGGGAGCATGGGTTACGGATTGGAAAATGTGGGGAACTGTATGGAAAACTGCAGAATAGAGGGGAACCAAAGGGAGCAGGGAGAACAGATTGGAAAAAGTGGGAACCGTGGGAAAAACTGCAGAACAGGGGGGAGCCCAAGGAGCAGAGGGAACAGATTGGAAAAAAGTGGGGAACTGTGTGGAACACTGCAGAACAGAGAGGAATCAAAGGAAGCAGGGGGAACGGATTGGAAAAAGTGGGGAACTGTGTCGAAAAATGCAGAACAGTGGGGAACCAAAGGGAGCAGGAGGAACAGATTGGAAAAAGTCGGGAACTGTGCGGAACACTGCAGGACACAGGGGAACCAAAGGGAGCATGGGTAACGGATTGGAAAATGTGGGGAACTGTATGGAAAACTGCAGAATAGAGGGGAACCAAAGGGAGCAGGGGGAACAGCTTGGAAAAAGTGGGAACCGTGGGGAAAACTGCAGAACAGGGGGGAGCCCAAGGAGCAGAGGGAACAGATTGGAAAAAGTGGGGAACTGTGTGGAACACTGCAGAACAGAGGGGAATCAAAGGAAGCAGGGGGAATGGATTGGAAAAAGTGGGGAACCGTAAGGAACACTGCAGAACAGAGAGGAAGCAAAGGAGCACGGGGAAGAGATTGGAAAAATTGGGAAACCATGGAGGACAGTGCAGGACAGAGGGGAACCAAAGGGAGCAGGGGGAACAGATTGGAAAATGTGGGGAACTGTGGGGAACACAGCAGAATAGAGGGGAACCAAAGAGAGCACGGCAATCAGATTAGAAAAAGTGTGGAACCGTGGGGAACACTTCAGGACAGATGGGAACCAAAGGGAACGGGAGATACAGGTTGGAAAATATAGTAAAGCAGGGGGAACACTGCAGAATAGAGGGGAACCAAAGGGAGCAGGGGGAACAGCTCAGAAAAGTGGGGAACCGTGGGGAACACTGCAGAATAAAGGAGAACCAAACGGAGCAGTGGGAACAGATTGGAAAAAGTGGGGAACTGTGGGGAACACTGCAGGACAAAGGGGAACCAAAGGGAACAGGAGGTACAGGTTGGAAAAAGAGGGGAACCGTGGCGAACACTGCAGAACAGAGGGGAACCAAAGGGAGCAGGGGGAACAGTTCGGAAAAGTGGGGAACCGTGGGATTCACTGCAGATTAGAGGAGAAGCAAAGAGAGCAGGGGGATCAGATTGGAAAAAGTGGGGAACCGTAGAGAATACTTCAGGACAGAGGGGAACGAAAGGGAGCAGGGGGAACGGATTGGAAAAAGTGGGGAACCGTGGGCAACACTGCAGGACAGAGGTGAGCCAAAGGAAGCAGGGGGAATGGATTGGAAAAAGTGGGGAACGGTGTGCAAAAATGCAGAAGCGAAGGGAACCAAAGGGAGCAGGGGGAACAGATGGGAAAAAGTGGGAACTGTGGGCAAAACTGCAGAATAGAGGGGAACCAAAGGGAGCAGGGGGAACAGATGGGAAAAAGTGGGAACTGTGGGGAAAACTGCAGAACAGAGGGGAACAAAAGTGAACAGGAGGTACAGGTTGGAAAAAGTGGGGAACTGTGGCGAACACTGCAGAAGAGTGGGGAACGGTGTGGAAAAATGCAGAAGTGTGGAGAAACAACGGGAGCAGGGTGAACGGAGTGGAAAAAGTGGGGAACTGTGTGCAACACTGCAGAACAGAGGGGAATCAAAGGGAGCAGGGGGAACGAATTGGAAAAAGTGGGGAACCGTTAGGAACACTGCAGAACAGAGGGGAACCAAAGGAGCACGGGGAAGAGATTGGAAAAATTGGGAAACCATGGAGGACAGTGCAGGACGGAGAGGAACCAAAGGGAGCAGGGGGAACAGATTGGAAAAAGTGAGGAACTGTGGGGAAATGTGTAGAATAGAGGGGAACCAAAGAGAGTATGGCGAACAGATTGGAAAAAGTGTGGAACCGTGGGGAACTCTGCAGGACAAAGGGGAACCAAAGGGAACAGGAGGTACAGGTTGGAAAAAGTCGGGAACCGTGGCGAAAACTGCAGAGCAGTGGGGAACCAAAGGGAGCTGGGAGAACAGATTGGAAATATTGGGGAACAGTGGGGAATATTGCAAAAAAGAGGGGAACCAAATGGAGCATGGGAAAAGATTGGAAAAAGTGGGGAACCGTGGGGAAAACTGTAGAACAGAGTGGAACTAAGAGAGCAGGGGGAATGGATTGGAAAAAGAGGGGAACTGTGAAGGACACTGCAGGCCAGAGGGGAACCAAAGGGAACAGGGGTAACGGATTGAAAAAAGTGGGGAACTGTGGGGAACTCTGCAGAACAGAGGGGAACCAATGGGAGCAGGTCGAACAAATTGGAAAAAAGTGGAGAAGTGGGGAACACTGCAGAACAGTGAGGAGCCAAAGGGAGCAGGGGGAACAGATTGGAAAAAGTGGGGAACTGTGTGGAAAAATGCAGAACAGTGGGGAACCAAAGGGAGCAGGAGGAACAGATTGCAAAAAGTCGGGAACTGTGGGGAACACTGCAGGACAGAGGGGAACCAAAGGGAGCATGGGTAACGGATTGGAAAATGTGGGGAACTGTATGGAAAACTGCAGAATAGAGGGGAACCAAAGGGAGCAGAGGGAACAGATTGGAAAAAGTGGGGAACTGTGTGGAACACTGCAGAACAGAGGGGAATCAAAGGAAGCAGGGGGAATGGATTGGAAAAAGTGGGGAACCGTTAGGAACACTGCAGAACAGAGAGGAAGCAAAGGAGCACGGGGAAGAGATTGGAAAAATTGGGAAACCATGGAGGACAGTGCAGGACAGAGGGGAACCAAAGGGAGCAGGGGGAACAGATTGGAAAATGTGGGGAACTGTGGGGAACACAGCAGAATAGAGGGGAACCAAAGAGAGCACGGCAATCAGATTAGAAAAAGTGTGGAACCGTGGGGAACACTGCAGGACAGATGGGAACCAAAGGGAACGGGAGATACAGGCTGGAAAATGTAGTAAAGCAGGGGGAACACTGCAGAATAGAGGGGAACCAAAGGGAGCAGGGGGAACAGCTCAGAAAAGTGGGGAACCGTGGGGAACACTGCAGAATAAAGGAGAACCAAACGGAGCAGGGGGAACAGATTGGAAAAAGTGGGGAACTGTGGGGAACACTGCAGGACAAAGGGGAACCAAAGGGAACAGGAGGTACAGGTTGGAAAAAGTGGGGAACCGTGGCGAACACTGCAGAACAGAGGGGAACCAAAGGGAGCAGGGGGAACAGTTCGGAAAAGTGGGGAACCGTGGGATTCACTGCAGATTAGAGGAGAAGCAAAGAGAGCAGGGGGATCAGATTGGAAAAAATGGGGAACCGTAGAGAATACTTCAGGACAGAGGGGAACGAAAGGGAGCAGGGGGAACGGATTGGAAAAAGTGGGGAACCGTGGGCAACACTGCAGGACAGAGGTGAGCCAAAGGAAGCAGGGGGAATGGATTGGAAAAAGTGGGGAACGGTGTGCAAAAATGCAGAAGCGAAGGGAACCAAAGGGAGCAGGGGGAACAGATGGGAAAAAGTGGGAACTGTGGGCAAAACTGCAGAATAGAGGGGAACCAAAGGGAGCAGGGGGAACAGATGGGAAAAAGTGGGAACTGTGGGGAAAACTGCAGAACAGAGGGGAACAAAAGTGAACAGGAGGTACAGGTTGGAAAAAGTGGGGAACTGTGGCGAACACTGCAGAAGAGTGGGGAACGGTGTGGAAAAATGCAGAAGTGTGGAGAAACAACGGGAGCAGGGTGAACGGAGTGGAAAAAGTGGGGAACTGTGTGGAACACTGCAGAACAGAGGGGAATCAAAGGGAGCAGGGGGAACGAATTGGAAAAAGTGGGGAACCGTTAGGAACACTGCAGAACAGAGGGGAACCAAAGGAGCATGGGGAAGAGATTGGAAAAATTGGGAAACCATGGAGGACAGTGCAGGACGGAGAGGAACCAAAGAGAGTATGGCGAACAGATTGGAAAAAGTGTGGAACCGTGGGGAACTCTGCAGGACAAAGGGGAACCAAAGGGAACAGGAGGTACAGGTTGGAAAAAGTCGGGAACCGTGGCGAAAACTGCAGAGCAGTGGGGAACCAAAGGGAGCTGGGAGAACAGATTGGAAAAATTGGGGAACAGTGGGGAATATTGAAAAAAAGAGGGGAACCAAATGGAGCATGGGAAAAGATTGGAAAAAGTGGGGAACCGTGGGGAAAACTGTAGAACAGAGTGGAACTAAGAGAGCAGGGGGAATGGATTGGAAAAAGAGGGGAACTGTGAAGGACACTGCAGGACAGAGGGGAACCAAAGGGAACAGGGTGAACAGATTGGAAAAAGTGAGGAACTGTGGGGAACACTGCAGGACAAAGGGGAACCAAAGGGAAAAGGAGGTACAGGTTGGAAAATGTGGGGAACCGTGTCGAACACTGCAGAACAGTGGGGAACAAAAGGGAGCAGGGGGAACAGTTCGGAAAAGTGGGGAACACTGTAGAACAGAGTGGATCAAAGAGAGCAGGGGTAATGAATTGGAAAAAGTGGGGAACTCTGAAGGACACTGCAGGACAGAGGGGAACCAAAGGGAACAGGGGGAACGGATTGAAAAAAGTGGGGAACTGTGGGGAACTCTGCAGAACAGAGGGGAACCAATGGGAGCAGGTCGAACAAATTGGAAAAAAGTGGAGAAGTGGGGAACACTGCAGAACAGTGGGGAGCCAAAGGGAGCAGGGGGAACAGATTGGAAAAAGTGGGGAACTGTGTCGAAAAATGCAGAACAGTGGGGAACCAAAGGGAGCAGGAGGAACAGATTGGAAAAAGTCGGGAACTGTGCGGAACACTGCAGGACACAGGGGAACCAAAGGGAGCATGGGTAACGGATTGGAAAATGTGGGGAACTGTATGGAAAACTGCAGAATAGAGGGGAACCAAAGGGAGCAGGGGGAACAGCTTGGAAAAAGTGGGAACCGTGGGGAAAACTGCAGAACAGGGGGGAGCCCAAGGAGCAGAGGGAACAGATTGGAAAAAGTGGGGAACTGTGTGGAACACTGCAGAACAGAGGGGAATCAAAGGAAGCAGGGGGAACGGATTGGAAAAAGTGGGGAACCGTTAGGAACACTGCAGAACAGAGAGGAAGCAAAGGAGCACGGCGAAGAGATTAGAAAAATTGGGAAACCATGGAGGACAGTGCAGGACAGAGGGGAACCAAAGGGAGCAGGGGGAACAGATTGGAAAATGTGGGGAACTGTGGGGAACACTGCAGAATAGAGGGGAACCAAAGAGAGCACGGCGATCAGATTAGAAAAAGTGTGGAACCGTGGGGAACACTGCAGGACAGATGGGAACCAAAGGGAACAGGAGATACAGGTTGGAAAATGTAGTAAAGCGGGGGGAACACTGCAGAATAGAGGGAAACCAAAGGGAGCAGGGGGAACAGCTCAGAAAAGTGGGGAACCGTGGGGAACACTGCAGAATAAAGGAGAACCAAACGGAGCAGGGGGAACAGATTGGAAAAAGTGGGGAACTGTGGGGAACACTGCAGGACAAAGGGGAACCAAAGGGAACAGGAGGTACAGGTTGGAAAAAGTGGGGAACCGTGGCGAACACTGCAGAACAGTAGGGAACCAAAGGGAGCAGGGGGAACAGTTCGGAAAAGTGGGGAACCGTGGGATTCACTGCAGATTAGAGGAGAAGCAAAGGGAGCAGGGGGATCAGATTGGAAAAAGTGGGGAACCGTAGAGAATACTTCAGGACAGAGGGGAACGAAAGGGAGCTGGGGGAACGGATTGGAAAAAGTGGGGAACCGTGGGCAACACTGCAGGACAGAGGTGAGCCAAAGGAAGCAGGGGGAATGGATTGGAAAAAGTGGGGAACCGTGTGGAAAAATGCAGAAGCGAGGGGAACCAAAGGGAGCAGGGGGAACAGATGGGAAAAAGTGGGAACTGTGGGGATCACTGCAGGACACAGGGGAACCAAAGGGAGCATGGGTAACGGATTGGAAAATGTGGGGAACTGTATGGAAAACTGCAGAATAGAGGGGAACCAAAGGGAGCAGGGGGAACAGATTGGAAAAAGTGTGAACCGTGGGGAAAACTGCAGAACAGTGGGGAGCCCAAGGAGCAGAGGGAACAGATTGGAAAAAGTGGGGAACTGTGTGGAACACTGCAGAACAGAGGGGAATCAAAGGAAGCAGGGGGAACGGATTGGAAAAAGTGGGGAACCGTGAGGAACACTGCAGAACAGAGAGGAAGCAAAGGAGCACGGGGAAGAGATTGGAAAAATTGGGAAACCATGGAGGACAGTGCAGGATGGAGGGGAACCAAAGGTAGCAGGGGGAACAGATTGAAAAAAGTGGGGAACTGTGGGGAACACTGCAGAACAGAGGGGAACCAAAGGGAGCAGGGGGAACAGCTCGGAAAAGTGGGGAACCGTGGGGAACACTGCAGAATAAAGGAGAACCAAACGGAGCAGGGGGAACAGGTTGGAAAAAGTGGGGAACCATGGCGAACACTGCACGACACAGGAGAACCAAAGGGAGCATGGGTTACGGATTGGAAAATGTGGGGAACTGTATGGAAAACTGCAGAATAGAGGGGAACCAAAGGGAGCAGGGAGAACAGATTGGAAAAAGTGGGAACCGTGGGAAAAACTGCAGAACAGGGGGGAGCCCAAGGAGCAGAGGGAACAGATTGGAAAAAAGTGGGGAACTGTGTGGAACACTGCAGAACAGAGAGGAATCAAAGGAAGCAGGGGGAACGGATTGGAAAAAGTGGGGAACTGTGTCGAAAAATGCAGAACAGTGGGGAACCAAAGGGAGCAGGAGGAACAGATTGGAAAAAGTCGGGAACTGTGCGGAACACTGCAGGACACAGGGGAACCAAAGGGAGCATGGGTAACGGATTGGAAAATGTGGGGAACTGTATGGAAAACTGCAGAATAGAGGGGAACCAAAGGGAGCAGGGGGAACAGCTTGGAAAAAGTGGGAACCGTGGGGAAAACTGCAGAACAGGGGGGAGCCCAAGGAGCAGAGGGAACAGATTGGAAAAAGTGGGGAACTGTGTGGAACACTGCAGAACAGAGGGGAATCAAAGGAAGCAGGGGGAATGGATTGGAAAAAGTGGGGAACCGTAAGGAACACTGCAGAACAGAGAGGAAGCAAAGGAGCACGGGGAAGAGATTGGAAAAATTGGGAAACCATGGAGGACAGTGCAGGACAGAGGGGAACCAAAGGGAGCAGGGGGAACAGATTGGAAAATGTGGGGAACTGTGGGGAACACAGCAGAATAGAGGGGAACCAAAGAGAGCACGGCAATCAGATTAGAAAAAGTGTGGAACCGTGGGGAACACTTCAGGACAGATGGGAACCAAAGGGAACGGGAGATACAGGTTGGAAAATATAGTAAAGCAGGGGGAACACTGCAGAATAGAGGGGAACCAAAGGGAGCAGGGGGAACAGCTCAGAAAAGTGGGGAACCGTGGGGAACACTGCAGAATAAAGGAGAACCAAACGGAGCAGGGGGAACAGATTGGAAAAAGTGGGGAACTGTGGGGAACACTGCAGGACAAAGGGGAACCAAAGGGAACAGGAGGTACAGGTTGGAAAAAGAGGGGAACCGTGGCGAACACTGCAGAACAGAGGGGAACCAAAGGGAGCAGGGGGAACAGTTCGGAAAAGTGGGGAACCGTGGGATTCACTGCAGATTAGAGGAGAAGCAAAGAGAGCAGGGGGATCAGATTGGAAAAAGTGGGGAACCGTAGAGAATACTTCAGGACAGAGGGGAACGAAAGGGAGCAGGGGGAACGGATTGGAAAAAGTGGGGAACCGTGGGCAACACTGCAGGACAGAGGTGAGCCAAAGGAAGCAGGGGGAATGGATTGGAAAAAGTGGGGAACGGTGTGCAAAAATGCAGAAGCGAAGGGAACCAAAGGGAGCAGGGGGAACAGATGGGAAAAAGTGGGAACTGTGGGCAAAACTGCAGAATAGAGGGGAACCAAAGGGAGCAGGGGGAACAGATGGGAAAAAGTGGGAACTGTGGGGAAAACTGCAGAACAGAGGGGAACAAAAGTGAACAGGAGGTACAGGTTGGAAAAAGTGGGGAACTGTGGCGAACACTGCAGAAGAGTGGGGAACGGTGTGGAAAAATGCAGAAGTGTGGAGAAACAACGGGAGCAGGGTGAACGGAGTGGAAAAAGTGGGGAACTGTGTGCAACACTGCAGAACAGAGGGGAATCAAAGGGAGCAGGGGGAACGAATTGGAAAAAGTGGGGAACCGTTAGGAACACTGCAGAACAGAGGGGAACCAAAGGAGCACGGGGAAGAGATTGGAAAAATTGGGAAACCATGGAGGACAGTGCAGGACGGAGAGGAACCAAAGGGAGCAGGGGGAACAGATTGGAAAAAGTGAGGAACTGTGGGGAAATGTGTAGAATAGAGGGGAACCAAAGAGAGTATGGCGAACAGATTGGAAAAAGTGTGGAACCGTGGGGAACTCTGCAGGACAAAGGGGAACCAAAGGGAACAGGAGGTACAGGTTGGAAAAAGTCGGGAACCGTGGCGAAAACTGCAGAGCAGTGGGGAACCAAAGGGAGCTGGGAGAACAGATTGGAAATATTGGGGAACAGTGGGGAATATTGCAAAAAAGAGGGGAACCAAATGGAGCATGGGAAAAGATTGGAAAAAGTGGGGAACCGTGGGGAAAACTGTAGAACAGAGTGGAACTAAGAGAGCAGGGGGAATGGATTGGAAAAAGAGGGGAACTGTGAAGGACACTGCAGGCCAGAGGGGAACCAAAGGGAACAGGGGTAACGGATTGAAAAAAGTGGGGAACTGTGGGGAACTCTGCAGAACAGAGGGGAACCAATGGGAGCAGGTCGAACAAATTGGAAAAAAGTGGAGAAGTGGGGAACACTGCAGAACAGTGAGGAGCCAAAGGGAGCAGGGGGAACAGATTGGAAAAAGTGGGGAACTGTGTGGAAAAATGCAGAACAGTGGGGAACCAAAGGGAGCAGGAGGAACAGATTGCAAAAAGTCGGGAACTGTGGGGAACACTGCAGGACAGAGGGGAACCAAAGGGAGCATGGGTAACGGATTGGAAAATGTGGGGAACTGTATGGAAAACTGCAGAATAGAGGGGAACCAAAGGGAGCAGAGGGAACAGATTGGAAAAAGTGGGGAACTGTGTGGAACACTGCAGAACAGAGGGGAATCAAAGGAAACAGGGGGAACGGATTGGAAAAAGTGGGGAACCGTTATGAACACTGCAGAAAAGAGAGGAAGCAAAGGAGCACGGGGAAGAGAGTGGAAAAATTGGGAAACCATGGAGGACAGTGCAGGATGGAGGGGAACCAAAGGTAGCAGGGGGAACAGATTGGAAAATGTGGGGAACTGTGGGGAACACTGCAGAATAGAGGGGAACCAAAGAGAGCACGGTGATCAGATTAGAAAAAGTGTGGAACCGTGGGGAACACTGCAGGACAGATGGGAACCAAAGGGAACAGGAGATACAGGTTGTAAAATGTAGGGAACCAGGGGGAACACTGCAGAATAGAGGGGAACCAAAGGGAGCAGGGGGAACAGCTCGGAAAATTGGGGAACCGTGGGGAACACTGCAGAATAAAGGAGAACCAAAGGGAGCAGGGGGAACAGATGGGAAAAAGTGGGAACTGTGGGCAAAACTGCAGAATAGAGGGGAACCAAAGGGAGCAGGGGGAACAGATGGGAAAAAGTGGGAACTGTGGGGAAAACTGCAGAACAGAGGGGAACAAAAGTGAACAGGAGGTACAGGTTGGAAAAAGTGGGGAACTGTGGCGAACACTGCAGAAGAGTGGGGAACGGTGTGGAAAAATGCAGAAGTGTGGAGAAACAACGGGAGCAGGGTGAACGGAGTGGAAAAAGTGGGGAACTGTGTGGAACACTGCAGAACAGAGGGGAATCAAAGGGAGCAGGGGGAACGAATTGGAAAAAGTGGGGAACCGTTAGGAACACTGCAGAACAGAGGGGAACCAAAGGAGCACGGGGAAGAGATTGGAAAAATTGGGAAACCATGGAGGACAGTGCAGGACGGAGAGGAACCAAAGGGAGCAGGGAGAACAGATTGGAAAAATTGGGGAACAGTGGGGAATATTGAAAAAAAGAGGGGAACCAAATGGAGCATGGGAAAAGATTGGAAGAAGTGGGGAACCGTGGGGAAAACTGTAGAACAGAGGGGAACCAATGGGAGCAGGTCGAACAAATTGGAAAAAAGTGGAGAAGTGGGGAACACTGCAGAACAGTGAGGAGCCAAAGGGAGCAGGGGGAACAGATTGGAAAAAGTGGGGAACTGTGTGGAAAAATGCAGAACAGTGGGGAACCAAAGGGAGCAGGAGGAACAGATTGCAAAAAGTCGGGAACTGTGGGGAACACTGCAGGACAGAGGGGAACCAAAGGGAGCATGGGTAACGGATTGGAAAATGTGGGGAACTGTATGGAAAACTGCAGAATAGAGGGGAACCAAAGGGAGCAGAGGGAACAGATTGGAAAAAGTGGGGAACTGTGTGGAACACTGCAGAACAGAGGGGAATCAAAGGAAACAGGGGGAACGGATTGGAAAATGTGGGGAACTGTATGGAAAACTGCAGAATAGAGGGGAACCAAAGGTAGCAGGGGGAACAGATTGGAAAATGTGGGGAACTGTGGGGAACACTGCAGAATAGAGGGGAACCAAAGAGAGCACTGTGATCAGATTAGAAAAAGTGTGGAACCGTGGGGAACACTGCAGGACAGATGGGAACCAAAGGGAACAGGAGATACAGGTTGTAAAATGTAGGGAACCGGGGGGAACACTGCAGAATAGAGGGGAACCAAAGGGAGCAGGGGGAACAGCTCGGAAAAGTGGGGAACCGTGGGGAACACTGCAGAATAAAGGAGAACCAAACGGAGCAGGGGGAACAGATTGGAAAAAGTGGGGAACTGTGGGGAACACTGCAGGACAAAGGGGAACCAAAGGGAACAGGAGGTACAGGTTGGAAAAAGTGGGGAACCGTGGCGAACACTGCAGGACAGTGGGGAACGAAACAGAGCAGAGGGAACAGTTCAGAAAAGTGGGGAACCGTGGAGAACACTGCAGATTAGAGGAGAAGCAAAGGGAGCAGGGGGAACAGATTGGAAAAGTGGGGAACCATGGAGAATACTTCAGGACAGAGGGGAACGAAAGGGAGCAGGGGGAACGGATTGGAAAAAGTGGGGAACCGTGGGCAACACTGCAGGACAGAGGTGAGCCAAAGGAAGCAGGGGGAATGGATTGGAAAAAGTGGGGAACCGTGTGGAAAAATGCAGAAGTGAGGGGAACCAAAGAGAGCAGGGGGTACAGATTGGAAAAAGTGGGGAAGCGTGGGGAACACTGCAGGACAGAGGGGAACCAAAGGGAGCAGGGGGAACAGATGGGAAAAAGTGGGAACTGTGGGGAAAACTGCAGAATAGAGGGGAGCTAAAGGGAGCAGGGGGAACAGATGGGAAAAAGTGGGAACTGTGGGGAAAACTGCAGAACAGAGGGGAACAAAAGTGAACAGGAGGTACAGTTTGGAAAAAGTGGGGAACTGTGGCGAAAACTGCAGAACAGTGGGGAACTGTGTGGAAAAATGCAGAAGTGTGGAGAAAGAACGCGAGCAGGGTGAACGGAGTGGAAAAAGTGGGGAACTGTGAGGAACACTGCAGAACAGAGGGGTATCAAAGGAAGCAGGGGGAACGGATTGGAAAAAGACGGGGAACCGTTAGGAACACTGCAGAACAGAGGGGAACCAAAGGAGCACGGGGAAGAGATTGGAAAAATTGGGAAACCATGGAGGACAGTGTAGGACGGAGGGGAAGCAAAGGGAGCAGGGGGAACAGATTGGAAAAAGTGGGGAACTGTGGGGAAATGTGTAGAACAGAGGGGAACGAAAGAGAGCACGGCGAACAGATTGGAAAAAGTGTGGAGCCGTGGGGAACACTGCAGGACAGAGGGGAACCAAAGGAAGCAGGGAGAACTGATTGGAAAAAGTGGGGAATCTTGGGGAACACTGCAGGACAGAGGGAAACCAAAGGGAGCAGGGGGAACAGATTGGAAAAAATGTGCAGAACCGTGGGGACATCTGCTGAAGAGTACGGAACGAAGGGGAGCAGGGGGAACAGCTCGGAAAATTAGGGAACCATGGGGAACACAGCAGAATAGAGGAGAACCAAAGGGAGCAAGGGGAACGGATTGAAAAAAGTCGGGAACCATGGAGAAAACTGCAGAATAGAGGGTAACCAAAGGGAGCAGGGGGTACCGTTTGGAAAAAGTGGGGAATCATGGGGAACACTGCAGAAAGGAGGGGAACCAAAGGGAGCAGGGGGAACAGTTTGGAAAAAATGTGGAGAACCATGGTGACAACTGCAGAAGAGTGCGGAACGAAGGGGAGCAGGGAGAACAGCTTGGAAACGTAGGGAACCATGGGGAACACTGCAGAACAGAGGGGAACCAAAAGAGCACGGGGAAAAAATTGGAAAAATTGGGAAACCATGCAGGACAGTGCAGGACGGAGGGGAACCAAAGGGAGAAGGGGGAACAGATTGGAAAATGTGGGGAACTGTGGGGAACACTGCAGAATAGAGGGGAACCAAAGAGAGCACGGCGATCAGATTAGAAAAAGTGTGGAACCGTGGGGAACACTGCAGGACAGATGGGAACCAAAGGGAACAGGAGATACAGGTTGGAAAATGTAGTAAAGCGGGGGGAACACTGCAGAATAGAGGGGAACCAAAGGGAGCAGGGGGAACAGCTCAGAAAAGTGGGGAACCGTGGGGAACACTGCAGAATAAAGGAGAACCAAACGGAGCAGGGGGAACAGATTGGAAAAAGCGGGGAACTGTGGGGAACACTGCAGGACAAAGGGGAACCAAAGGGAACAGGAGGTACAGGTTGGAAAAAGTGGGGAACCGTGGCGAACACTGCAGAACAGTGGGGAACCAAAGGGAGCAGGGGGAACAGTTCGGAAAAGTGGGGAACCGTGGGATTCACTGCAGATTAGAGGAGAAGCAAAGGGAGCAGGGGGATCAGATTGGAAAAAGTGGGGAACCGTAGAGAGTACTTCAGGACAGAGGGGAGCGAAAGGGAGCAGGGGGAACGGATTGGAAAAAGTGGGGAACCGTGGGCAACACTGCAGGACAGAGGTGAGCCAAAGGAAGCAGGGGGAATGGATTGGAAAAAGTGGGGAACCGTGTGGAAAAATGCAGAAGCGAGGGGAACCAAAGGGAGCAGGGGGAACAGATTGGAATAAGTGTGGAACCGTGGGGAACTCTGCAGGACAAAGGGGAACCAAAGGGAACAGGAGGTACAGGTTGGAAAAAGTCGGGAACCGTGGCGAAAACTGCAGAGCAGTGGGGAACCAAAGGGAGCTGGGAGAACAGATTGGAAAAATTGGGGAACAGTGGGGAATATTGAAAAAAAGAGGGGAACCAAATGGAGCATGGGAAAAGATTGGAAAAAGTGGGGAACCGTGGGGAAAACTGTAGAACAGAGTGGAACTAAGGGAGCAGGGGGAATGGATTGGAAAAAGAGGGGAACTGTGAAGGACACTGCAGGACAGAGGGGAACCAAAGGGAACAGGGTGAACGGATTGAAAAAAGTGGGGAACTGTGGGGAACTCTGCAGAACAGAGGGGAACCAATGGGAGCAGGTCGAACAAATTGGAAAAAAGTGGAGAAGTGGGGAACACTGCAGAACAGTGAGGAGCCAAAGGGAGCAGGGGGACCAGATTGGAAAAAGTGGGGAACTGTGTGGAAAAATGCAGAACAGTGGGGAACCAAAGGGAGCAGGAGGAACAGATTGCAAAAAGTCGGGAACTGTGGGGAACACTGCAGGACAGAGGGGAACCAAAGGGAGCATGGGTAACGGATTGGAAAATGTGGGGAACTGTATGGAAAACTGCAGAATAGAGGGGAACCAAAGGGAGCAGAGGGAACAGATTGGAAAAAGTGGGGAACTGTGTGGAACACTGCAGAACAGAGGGGAATCAAAGGAAACAGGGGGAACGGATTGGAAAAAGTGGGGAACCGTTAGGAACACTGCAGAAAAGAGAGGAAGCAAAGGAGCACGGGGAAGAGAGTGGAAAAATTGGGAAACCATGGAGGACAGTGCAGGATGGAGGGGAACCAAAGGTTGCAGGGGGAACAGATTGGAAAATGTGGGGAACTGTGGGGAACACTGCAGAATAGAGGGGAACCAAAGAGAGCACGGTGATCAGATTAGAAAAAGTGTGGAACCGTGGGGAACACTGCAGGACAGATGGGAACCAAAGGGAACAGGAGATACAGGTTGTAAAATGTAGGGAACCAGGGGGAACACTGCAGAATAGAGGAGAACCAAAGGGAGCAGGGGGAACAGCTCGGAAAATTGGGGAACCGTGGGGAACACTGCAGAATAAAGGAGAACCAAACGGAGCAGGGGGAACAGATGGGAAAAAGTGGGAACTGTGGGCAAAACTGCAGAATAGAGGGGAACCAAAGGGAGCAGGGGGAACAGATGGGAAAAAGTGGGAACTGTGGGGAAAACTGCAGAACAGAGGGTAACAAAAGTGAACAGGAGGTACAGGTTGGAAAAAGTGGGGAACTGTGGCGAACACTGCAGAAGAGTGGGGAACGGTGTGGAAAAATGCAGAAGTGTGGAGAAACAACGGGAGCAGGGTGAACGGAGTGGAAAAGTGGGGAACTGTGTGGAACACTGCAGAACAGAGGGGAATCAAAGGGAGCAGGGGGAACGAATTGGAAAAAGTGGGGAACCGTTAGGAACACTGCAGAACAGAGGGGAACCAAAGGAGCACGGGGAAGAGATTGGAAAAATTGGGAAACCATGGAGGACAGTGCAGGACGGAGAGGAACCAAAGGGAGCAGGGGGAACAGATTGGAAAAAGTGGGGAACTGTGGGCAAAACTGCAGAATAGAGGGGAACCAAAGGGAGCAGGGGGAACAGATGGGAAAAAGTGGGAACTGTGGGGAAAACTGCAGAACAGAGGGGAACAAAAGTGAACAGGAGGTACAGGTTGGAAAAAGTGGGGAACTGTGGCGAACACTGCAGAAGAGTGGGGAACGGTGTGGAAAAATGCAGAACAGTGGGGAAACAAACAGAGCAGGGGGAATGGATTCCAAAAAGTTGGGAAGCGTGGAGGACATTGCAGAACAGAGGGGAACCAAAGGGATCAGGGCGAACAGATTGTAAAATAGTGGGGAACAGTGGGGAACGCTGCAGAACAGTATGAAACCAAAGTGAGCCGGGGGAATGGTTTGGAAAATGTGGGGAACCTTGGCGAAAACTGCAGAACAGAGTGGAGCCTAAGGAGCAGGGGGAACAGATTGGAATAAGTGGGGAACCGATTGGAAAAAGTAGGGAACCGTGTGGAAAAATGCATAAAGGTGGGGAACCAAAGGGAGCAGGGGGAAAGAATTGGAAAATGTGGAGAACTGTGGGGAACACTGCAGAACAGAGGGGAACCAAAGGGAGAATGGGAACGGATTGGAAAAAGTGGGGAACCGTGGGGAACACTGCAGGACAGAGGGGAACCAAAGGGAGCAGGGCGAACAGATTGTAAAAAAGTGGGGAACCGTGGGGAACACTGCAGAACAGTATGAAACCAAAGCGAGCAGGGGGAACAGTTTGGAAAATGTGGGGAACTGTGGGGAACACTGCAGAACAGAGGGGAACCAATAGGAGCAGGGGAACGCATTGGAAAAAGTGGGGAATCATGGGGAACACTGCAGGACAGTGAGGAACCAAAGGGAGCAGGGGGAACAGATTGGAAAAAGTGCGGAACCGTGTGGAAAAATGCAGAACACTGGGGAAACAAAGGGTGCAGGAGGAACAGATTAGAAGAAGTGGGGTAGCGTGTGGAAAAATGCACAACAGTGGGGAACCAAAGGGAGCAGGGGGTACAGGATGGAAAAAAATGTGGAGAATCGTGGGGAACAATGCAGAATAGAGGGGAGCCAAAGGGAGCAGGGGGAACGGATTGGAAAAAGTGGGGAAGCGTCGGGAACACTGCAGAACAGAGGCGAACCAAAGGGAACAGGGGGAACGGATTTGAAAAAGTGGAGAAACATGGGGGACACTGCAGGGCAGAGGAGAACCATAGGGAGCAGGGGGTATAGGTTGGAAAAATGTGGAGATCCGTGAGGAAAACTGCAGAACAGTCAGGAACCAAAGGGAGCAGTTTTGAAAAAGTGGGGAACCGTGTGCAAAAATGCAGAACAGTGGGGAACCAAAGGGAGCAGGAGGAACAGATTGGAAAAAGTTGAGAACAATGGGGAAAACTGCAGAACAGAGCGGAACCAAAGGGAGCAGGGGGAACAGCTCGGAAAAGTGGGGACCCGTGGGGAACAATGCAGAATAGAGAGGAACCAAAGGGAGCAGCGGGAACAGATTGGAAAAAGTGGGGAACCGTGTGGAAAAATGCAGAACAAAGGGGAACCAAATGGAGCAGGGGGAACAGATTGGAAAAGTGGGGATTCGTGGAGAGATCTGCAGAACAGAGGTGAACCAAAGGAAGCAGGAGGAACGGATTGGAAAAAGTGGGGAACAGTGTGGACAAATGCAGAACAGAGGGGAACCAGAGGTAGCAGGGGAAACAGATTGGAAAAAGTGGGAAACTGTGGGGAACACTGCAGAACAGAGGGCAAACAAACGGAGCAGGGGAAATGGATTGCAAAAAGTTGGGAACCGTGGAGGACAATGCAGGACAGAGAGGAAACAAACAGAGCAGGGGGAATAGATTGCAAAAAGTTGGTAAGCGTGGAGGACACTGCAGAACAGAGGGGAACCAAAGGGAGCAGGGCGAACAGATTGTAAAAAAAGTGGGGAAGCGTGTGGAACGCTGCAGAACAGTATGAAAAGAAAGCGAGCCGGGGGAATGGTTTGGAAAATGTGAGGAACCGTGGGGAAAACTGCAGAACAGAGTTGAGACAAAGGAGCAGGGGGAACAGATTGGAAAAAGTGGGGAACCGTGGTGAACACTGCAGAACAGAGGCGAACCAAGCGGAGCAGGGGCAACGGATTGCAAAAAGTTGGGAACCGTGGAGAACACGGAAGGACAGAGGGGAACCAAAGGGAACAAGGGGAAGAGGTTGGAAAAAGTGGTGTCCCATGGGTAACACTGCAAGGCAGAGGGGAACCATAGGGAACAGGGGGTACAGTATGTAAAAAAATGTGGAGAATCGTGGGGAACACTGTAGAATAGAGGGGAAACAAAGGGAGCAGGGGGAACGGATTGGAAACAGTGGGGAAGCGTCGGGAACACTGCAGAACAGAGGAGAACCAAAGGGAGCAGGGGGAACAGATTGGAAAAATTGGGGAACCGATTGGAAAAAGTAGGGAACCGTGTGGAAAAATGCAGAAAGGTGGGGAACCAAAGAGAGCAGGGGGAACGAATTGGAAAAGGTGGAGAACTGTGGGGAACACTGCAGAACAGAGGGGAACCAAAGGGAGCAGAGGGAACGGATTGGAAAAGGTGGGGAACCGTGGGGCACACTGCATAACAGAGGGGAACCAAGGGGATCAGGGGGAACAGATAGGAAAAAATTGGGGAACTGTGAAAACGCTGCATGACAGAGGGGAACCAAAGGGAACAGGAGGTACAGGTTGGAAAAAGTGGGGAACCGTGGAGGACACTACAGGACAGAGGGGAACCAAAGGGAGCAGGTCGAACAGATTGTAAAAAAGTGGGGAACCGTGGGGAACACTGCAGAACAGTATGAAACCAAAGCGAGCCGGGTGAACAGTTTGGAAAATGTGGGGAACCGTGGAGATCACTGCAGAACAGAGGGGAACCAAAGGGAGCACGGGAATGGATTGGAAAAAGTGGGGAACCGTGGGGAACACTGAACAATAGAGGGGAACCAAAGGGAGCAGGGGAAATGGATTGGAAAAAGTGGGGAACCGTCGGAAACACTGCAGAACCAAAGGGAGCAGGTGGAACAGTTTGGAAAAAAAACGGAGAAAAATGGCGAAAACTGCAGAACAGAGTGGAGCGAAAGGAGCAGGGAGAACAGATTGGAAAAAGTGGGGTCCCATGGGGAACACTGCAAGGCAGAGGGGAACCATAGGGAGCAGGGAGTACAGGATGGAAAAAAATGTGGAGAAACGTGGGGAACAATGCAGAATAGAGGGGAACCAAAGGGAGCAGGGGGAACAGTTTTGAAAAAGTGGGGAAGCGTCGGGAACACTGCAGAATAGAGGCAAACAAAAGGGAACAGGGGGAACGGATTGGAAAAAGTGGGGAACCATGGGGGACACTGCAGGGCAGAGGGGAACCATAGGGAGCAGGGGGTGCTGGTTGGAAAAAATGTGGAGAACAGTGAGGAATCAAAGGGAGCAGGGGGAACAGATTGGAAAAAGTGGGGAATCGTGGGGAGTTCTGCAGAACAGAGGTGAACCAAAGGAAGCAGGGGGAACAGATTGGGAAAAGTGGGGAACTGTGTGGAAAAATGCAGAACAGAGGTGAACCAGAGGTAGCAGGGGAAACAGATTGGAAAAAAGTGGGGAACCGTGGGGAACACTGCAGAACAGTATGAAACCAAAGCGAGCAGGGGGAACAGTTTGGAAAATGTGGGGAACCGTGGGGATCACTGCAGAACAGAGTAGAGCCAAAGGAGCAGGGGGAACGGATTGCAAAAAGTGGGGCCCATGGGGAACACTGCAGGAAAGAGCGGAATCAAAGGGAGCAGGGGGAACTGATTGGAAAAAGTGGGGAATAGTGCAGAACACTGCGGGACAGTTGGGAACCAAAGGGAGCAGGGGGAACGGATTAGAAAAAGTGGGGAACCATGGGGAAAACTGCAGGGCAGAGGAGAACCATAGGGAGCAGTGGGTACAGGTTGGGAAAAAATGTGGAGAATCGTGGGGAACACTGCAGAATAGAGGGGAACCAAAGGGAGGAGGGGGAACGGATTGGAAAAAGTGGGGAAGCGTCGGGAACACTGCAGAACAGAGGCGAACCAAAGGGAACAGGGGGAACGGATTGGAAAAAGTGGGGAACCATGGGGGACACTGCAGGGCAGAGGAGAACCATAGGGAGCAGGGGGTACAGGTTGGAAAAATGTGGAGAACCGTGAGGAAAACTGCAGAACAGTGAGGAACCAAAGGGAGCGGGGGGAACAGTTTTGAAAAAGTGGGGAACCGTGTGCAAAAATGCAGAACAGTGGGGAACCAAAGGGAGCAGGAGGAACAGATTGGAAAAAGTTGAGAACAGTGGGCAAAACTGCAGAACAGAGCGGAACCAAAGGGAGCAGGGGGAACAGCTCGGAAAAGTGGGTAACCGTGGGGAACACTGCAGAACAGAGGGGCACCAAAGGGAGCAGGGGGAACGGATTGGAAATAGTGGGGAACAGTGTGGAAAAATGAAAACAGAGGGGAACCAGAGGTAGCAGGGGAAACAGATTGGAAAAAGTGGGGAACTGTGGGGAACACTGCAGAACAAAGGGGCACCAAAGGGAGCAGAGGGAATGCATTGGAAAAAGTGGGGAACCGTTTGGAACACTGCACGATAGAGGTGAACCAAAGGAAGCAGGGGGAACGGATTGTAAAAAGTGGGGCCCATGGGGAACACTGCAGGACAGAGGGGAATCAAAGGGAGCAGGGGGAACTGATTGGAAAAAGTGGGGAACTGTGGGGAACATTGCAGAACAGAGGGGAAACAAATGGAGCAGGGGGAATGGATTGCAAAATGTGGGGAACCATGGGGAAAACTGCAGAACAGAGTGGAGCCAAAGGAGCAGGGGGAACGGATTGCAAAAAGTGGGGCCCATTGGGAACACTGCAGGACAGAGCGGAATCAAAGGGAGCATGGGGAATTGATAGGAAAAAGTGGGGAATCGTGCAGAACACTGCGGGACAGAGGGGAACCAAAGGGAATAGGGGGAACGGATTAGATAAAGTGGGGAACCATGGGGAATACTGCAGGGCAGAGGGGAGCCATAGGGAGCAGGGGCTACAGGTTGGAAAAAATGTGGAGAACCGTGAGGAAAACTGCCCAACAGTGAGGAACCAAAGGGAGCAGGGGGAACAGATTGGAAAAAGTGGGGAACCGTGTGGAAAAATGCAGAACAGTGGGGAAAGAAACAGAGCAGGGGGAATGGATTGCAAAAAGTTGGGAAGCGTGGAGGACATTGCAGAACAGAGGGGAACCAAAGGGATCAGGGCGAACAGATTGTAAAATAGTGGGGAACCGTGGGGAACGCTGCAGAACAGTATGAAACCAAAGCGAGCCGGGGGAATGGTTTGGAAAATGTGGGGAACCTTGGGGAAAACTGCAGAACAGAGTGGAGCCTAAGGAGCAGGGGGAACGGATTGGAAAAAGTGGGGAACTGTGGGGAACACTGCAGAACAGAGCAGAACCAAAGGGAGCAGGGGGAACAGATTGGAAAAAGTGGGGAACCGATTGGAAAAAGTAGGGAACAGTGTGGAAAAATGCAGAAAGGTGGGGAACCAAAGGGAGCAGGGGGAAAGAATTGGAAAATGTGGAGAACTGTGGGGAACACTGCAGAACAGAGGGGAACCAAAGGGAGAATGGGAACGGAATGGAAAAAGTGGGGAACCGTGGGGAACACTGCAGGACAGAGGGAACCAAAGGGAGCAGGGCGAACAGATTGTAAAAAAGTGGGGAACCGTGGGGAACACTGCAGAACAGTATGAAACCAAAGCAAGCAGGGGGAACAGTTTGGAAAATGTGGGGAACTGTGGGGAACACTGCAGAACAGAGGGGAACCAATAGGAAAAGGGGAACGCATTGGAAAAAGTGGGGAATCATGGGGAACACTGCAGGACAGTGAGGAACCAAAGGGAGGAGGGGGAACAGATTGGAAAAAGTGCGGAACCGTGTGGAAAAATGCAGAACAGTGGGGAAACAAAGGGTGCAGGAGGAACAGATTAGAAGAAGTGGGGTAGCGTGTGGAAAAATGCACAACAGTGGGGAACCAAAGGGAGCAGGGGGTACAGGATGGAAAAAAATGTGGAGAATCGTGGGGAACACTGCAGAATAGAGGGGAGCCAAAGGGAGCAGGGGAACGGATTGGAAAAAGTGGGGAAGCGTCGGGAACACTGCAGAATAGAGAGGAACCAAAGGGAGCAGCGGGAACAGATTGGAAAAAGTGGGGAACAGTGTGGACAAATGCAGAACAGAGGGGAACCAGAGGTAGCAGGGGAAACAGATTGGAAAAAGTGGGAAACTGTGGGGAACACTGCAGAACAGAGGGCAAACAAACGGAGCAGGGGAAATGGATTGCAAAAAGTTGGGAACCGTGGAGGACAATGCAGGACAGAGAGGAAACAAACAGAGCAGGGGGAAGAGATTGCAAAAAGTTGGTAAGCGTGGAGGACACTGCAGAACAGAGGGGAACCAAAGGGAGCAGGGCGAACAGATTGTAAAAAAAGTGGGGAACCGTGGGGAACGCTGCAGAACAGTATGAAAAGAAAGCGAGCCGGGGGAATGGTTTGGAAAATGTGAGGAACCGTGGGGAAAACTGCAGAACAGAGTTGAGACAAAGGAGCAGGGGGAACAGATTGGAAAAAGTGGGGAACCGTGGTGAATACTGCAGAACAGAGGCGAACCAAGCGGAGCAGGGGCAACGGATTGCAAAAAGTTGGGAACCGTGGAGAACACGGAAGGACAGAGGGGAACCAAAGGGAACAAGGGGAACAGGTTGGAAAAAGTGGTGTCCCATGGGTAACACTGAAGGCAGAGGGGAACCATAGGGAGCAGGGGGTACAGTATGTAAAAAAATGTGGAGAATCGTGGGGAACACTGTAGAACAGAGGAGAACCAAAGGGAGCAGGGGGAACAGATTGGAAAAAGTGGGGAACCGTGGTGAACACTGCAGAACAGAGGCGAACCAAGCGGAGCAGGGGCAACGGATTGCAAAAAGTTGGGAACCGTGGAGAACACGGAAGGACAGAGGGGAACCAAAGGGAACAAGGGGAACAGGTTGGAAAAAGTGGTGTCCCATGGGTAACACTGAAGGCAGAGGGGAACCATAGGGAGCAGGGGGTACAGTATGTAAAAAAATGTGGAGAATCGTGGGGAACACTGTAGAACAGAGGAGAACCAAAGGGAGCAGGGGGAACAGATTGGAAAAATTGTGGAACCGATTGGAAAAAGTAGGGAACCGTGTGGAAAAATGCAGAAAGGTGGGGAACCAAAGAGAGCAGGGGGAACGAATTGGAAAAGGTGGAGAACTGTGGGGAACACTGCAGAACAGAGGGGAACCAAAGGGAGCAGAGGGAACGGATTGGAAAAAGTGGGGAATCGTGGGGCACACTGCATAACAGAGGGGAACCAAAGGGATCAGGGGGAACAGATAGGAAAAAATTGGGGAACTGTGAAAACACTGCATGACAGAGGGGAACCAAAGGGAACAGGAGGTACAGGTTGGAAAAAATGGGGAACCGTGGAGGACACTGCAGGACAGAGGGGAACCAAAGGGAGCAGGGCGAACAGATTGTAAAAAAGTGGGGAACCGTGGGGAACACTGCAGAACAGTATGAAACCAAAGCGAGCCGGGTGAACAGTTTGGAAAATGTGGGGAACTGTGGAGATCACTGCAGAACAGAGGGGAACCAAAGCGAGCACGGGAATGGATTGGAAAAAGTGGGGAACCATGGGGAACACTGAACAATAGAGGGGAACCAAAGGGAGCAGGGGAAATGGATTGGAAAAAGTGGGGAACCGTGGGAAACACTGCAGAACCAAAGGGAGCAGGTGGAACAGTTTGGAAAAAATGTGGAGAAAAATGGCGAAAACTGCAGAACAGAGAGGAGCGAAAGGAGCAGGGAGAACAGATTGGAAAAAGTGGGGTCCCATGGGGAACATTGCAAGGCAGAGGGGAACCATAGGGAGCAGGGAGTACAGGATGGAAAAAAATGTGGAGAAACGTGGGGAACAATGCTGAATAGAGGGGAACCAAAGGGAGCAGGGGGAACGGATTGGAAAAAGTGGGGAACCGTGGGGAACACTGCAGAACAGTATGAAACCAAAGCGAGCAGGGGGAACACTTTGGAAAATGTGGGGAACCGTGGGGATCACTGCAGAACAGAGGGGAACCAATAGGAGCAGGGGAACGCATTGGAAAAAGTGGGGAACCGTGGGGAACACTGCAGAACAGTATGAAACCAAAGCGAGCAGGGGGAACAGTTTGGAAAATGTGGGGAACCGTGGGGATCACTGCAGAACAGAGTAGAGCCAAAGGAGCAGGGGGAACGGATTGCAAAAAGTGGGGCCCATGGGGAACACTGCAGGAAAGAGCGGAATCAAAGGGATCAGGGGGAACTGATTTGAAAAAGTGGGGAATAGTGCAGAACACTGCGGGACAGTTGGGAACCAAAGGGAGCAGGGGGAACGGATTAGAAAAAGTGGGAAACCATGGGGAATACTGCAGGGCAGAGGAGAACCATAGGGAGCAGGGGGTACAGGTTGGACAAAAATGTGGAGAATCGTGGGGAACACTGCAGAATAGAGGGGAACCAAAGGGAGGAGGGGGAACGGATTGGAAAAAGTGGGGAACCATGGGGGACACTGCAGGGTAGAGGAGAACCATAGGAAGCAGGGGGTACAGGTTGGAAAATTGTGGAGAACCGTGAGGAAAACTGCAGAACAGTGAGGAACCAAAGGGAGCAGGGGGAACAGTTTTGAAAAAGTGGGGAACCGTGGGCAAAAATGCAGAACAGTGGGGAACCAAAGGGAGCAGGAGGAACAGATTGGAAAAAGTTCAGAACAGTGGGGAAAACTGCAGAACAGAGCGGAACCAAAGGGAGCAGGGGGAACAGCTCGGAAAAGTGGGGACCCGTGGGGAACAATGCAGAACAGAGAGGAACCAAAGGGAGCAGGGGGAACAGATTGGAAAAAGTGGGGATTCGTGGAGAGATCTGCAGAACAGAGGTGAACCAAAGGAAGCAGGGGGAACGGATTGGAAATAGTGGGGATTCGTGGAGAGATCTGCAGAACAGAGGTGAACCAAAGGAAGCAGGGGGAACGGATTGGAAATAGTGGGGAACAGTGTGGAAAAATGAAAACAGAGGGGAACCAGAGGTAGCAGGGGAAACAGATTGGAAAAAGTGGGGAACTGTGTGGAACACTGCAGAACAAAGGGTAAACAAACGGAGCAGGGGAAATGGATTGCAAAAAGTTGGGAACCGTGGAGGACAATGCAGCACAGAGGGGAAACAAACAGAGCAGGGGGAAAGGATTGCAAAACGTTGGTAAGCGTGGAGGACACTGCAGAACAGAGGGGAACCAAAGGGAGCACGGGAACGGATTGGAAAAAGTGGGGAACCGTGGGGAACACTGAACAGTAGAGGGGAACCAAAGGGAGCAGGGGAAATGGATTGGAAAAAGTGGGGAACCGTGGGAAACACTGAAGAACCAAAGGGCGCAGGTGGAACAGATTGGAAAAAGTGGGGAATCGTGGGGAGTTCTGCAGAACAGAGGTGAACCAAAGGAAGCAGGGGGAACAGATTGGAAAAAGTGGGGAACAGTGTGGAAAAATGCAGAACAGAGGGGAACCAGAGGTAGCAGGGGAAACAGATTGGAAAAAGTGGGGAACCGTGGGGAACACTGCAGAACAGAGGGGCACCAAAGGGAGCAGAGGGAACACATTGGAATTAGTGGGGAACTGTGGGGAATACTGCACGACAGAGGGGAACCAAAGGAAGCAGGGGGAACGGATTGTAAAAAGTTGGGCCCATGGGGAACACTGTAGGACAGAGGGGAATCAAAGGGAGCAGGGGGAACTGATTGCAAAAAGTTGGGAACTGTGGAGGACATTGCAGGACAGAGGGGAAACAAACAGAGCAGGGGTTATGGATTGCAAAAATTTGGTAAGCGTGGAGGACACTGCAGAACATTGGGGAACCAAAGGGAGCAGGACGAACAGATTATAAAAAAGTGGGGAACCGTGGGGAACTCTGCAGAACTGTATGAAAACAAAGCGAGCCGGGGGAATGTTTTGGAAAATGTGGGGAAACGTGTGGATAACTGCAGAACAGAGTGGAGCCAAAGGAGCAGGGGGAACAGATTGGAAAAAGTGTGGTCTCATGGGTAACACTGCAATGCAGAGGGGAACCATTGGGAACCGGGGGTACAGGATGGAAAAAAATGTGGAGAATCGTGGGGAACACTGCAGAATAGAGGGGAACCAAAGGGAGCAGGGCGAACAGATTGTAAAAAAGTGGGGAACCGTGGGGAACACTGCAGAACAGTGTGAAAAGAAAGCGAGCCGGGGTAATGTCTTGGAAAATGTGGGGAACCGTGGGGAAAACTGCAGAACAGAGTGGAGCAAAAGGAGCAGGGGGAACAGATTGGAAAAATGGGGAACCGTTCGGAACACTGCACGACAGAGGGGAACCAAAGGAAGCAGGGGGAACGGATTGTAAAAAGTGGGGCCCATGGGTAACACTGCAGGACAGAGGGGAATCAAAGGGAGCAGGGGGAACTGATTGGAAAAAGTGGGGAACTGTGGGGAACACTGCAGAACAGAGGGGAAACAAACGGAGCAGGGGGAATGGATTGCAAAATGTGGGGAACCATGGGGAAAACTGCAGAACAGAGTGGAGCCAAAGGAGCAGGGGGAACGGATTGCAAAAAGTTGGTAAGCGTGGAGGACACTGCAGAACAGAGGGGAACCAAAGGGAGCAGGGCGAACAGATTGTAAAAAAGTGGGGAACCGTGGGGAACGCTGCAAAACAGTATGAAAAGAAAGCGAGCCGGGGGAATGGTTTGGAAAATGTGAGGAACCGTGGGGAAAACTGCAGAACAGAGTTGAGACAAAGGAGTAAGGGGAACAGATTGGAAAAAGTGGGGAACCGTGGGGAACACTGCAGAACAGAGGGGAACCAAGCGGAGCAGCGGCAAAGGATTGCAAAAAGTTGGGAACCGTGGAGAACACGGAAGGACAGATGGGAACCAAAGGGAACAAGGGGAACAGGTTGGAAAAAGTGGTGTCCCACGGGTAACACTGCAAGGCAGGGGGGAACCATAGGGAGCAGAGGGTACAGTATGTAAAAAAATGTGGAGAATCGTGGGGAACACTGTAGAATAGAGGGGAACCAAAGGGAGCAGGGGGAACGGATTTGAAAAAGTGGGGAAGCGTCGGGAACACTGCAGAACAGAGGAGAACCAAAGGGAGCAGGGGGAACAGATTGGAAAAAGTGGGGAACCGATTGGAAAAAGTAGGGAACCGTGTGGAAAAATGCAGAAAGTTGGGGAACCAAAGGGAGCAGGGGGAACGAATTGGAAAAGGTGGAGAACTGTGGGGAACACTGCAGAACAGAGGGGAACCAAAGGGAGCAGAGGGAACGGATTGGAAAAAGTGGGGAACCGTGGGGCACACTGCATGACAGAGGGGAACCAAAGGGATCAGGGGGAACAGATAGGAAAAAATTGGGGAACTGTGAAAACACTGCATGACAGAGGGGAACCAAAGGAAGCAGGGGGAACGGATTGTAAAAAGTGGGGCCCATGGGGAACACTGCAGGACAGAAGGGAATCAAAGGGAGCAGGGGGAACTGATTGGAAATAGTGGGGAACTGTGGGGAACATTGCAGAACAGAGGGGGAACAAATGGAGCAGGGGGAATGGATTGCAAAATGTGAGGAACCATGGGGAAAACTGCAGAACAGAGTGGAGCCAAAGGAGCAGGGGGAACAGATTGGAAAAAGTGGGGAGCCATGGGGAACACTGCAGAACAGAGGGCAACCAAGCGGAGTAGGGGCAACGGATGGCAAAAAGTTGGGAACCGTGGAGAACACGGAAGGACAGAGGGGAACCAAAGGGAACAAGGGGAACAGGTTGGAAAAAGTGGTGTCCCATGGGTAACACTGCAAGGCAGAGGGGAACCAAAGGGAGCAGGGGGAAAGGATTGGAAAAAGTGGGGAAGCATCGGAAACACTGCAGAACAGAAGAGAACCAAAGGGAGCAGGGGGAACAGATTGGAAAAAGTGGGGAACCGATTGGAAAAAGTAGGGAACCGTGTGGAAAAATGCAGAAAGGTGGGGAACCAAAGGGAGCAGGGGGAACGAATTGGAAAAGGTGGAGAACTGTGGGGAACACTGCAGAACAGAGTGGAACCAAAGGGAGCAGAGGGAACGGATTGGAAAAAGTGGGGAACCGTGGGGCACACTGCATGACAGAGGAGAACCAAAGGGCACAGGAGGTACAGGTTGGAAAAAGTGGGGAACCGTGGAGGACACTGCAGAACAGAGGGGAAACCAGAGGGAGCAGGGGAAACAGAGTGGAAAAAGTGGGGAACTGTGGGGAACACTGCAGAACAGAGGGGAACCAAAGGGAGCAGAGGGAACGCATTGGAAAAAGTGGGGAACCGTTTGGAACACTGCACGACAGAGGTGAACCAAAGGAAGCAGGGGGAACGGATTGTAAAAAGTGGGGCCCATGGGGAACACTGCAGGACAGAGGGGAATCAAAGGGAGCAGGGGGAACTGATTGGAAAAAGTGGGGAACTGTGGGAAACACTGCAGAACAGAGGGGAAACAAATGGAGCAGGGGGGATGGATTGCAAAATGTGGGGAACCATGGGGAAAACTGCAGAACAGAGTGGAGCCAAAGGAGCAGGGGGAATGGATTGCAAATAGTGGGGCCCATGGGGAACACTGCAGGACAGAGCGGAATCAAAGGGAGCAGGGGGAACTGATTGGAAAAAGTGGGGAATCGTGCAGAACACTGCGGGACAGAGGGGAACCAAAGGGAATAGGGGGAACGGATTAGAAAAAGTGGGGAACCATGTGGAATACTGCAGGGCAGAGGGGAGCCATAGGGAGCAGGGGCTACAGGTTGGAAAAAATGTGGAGAACCGTGAGGAACACTGCAGAACAGTGAGGAACCAAAGAGAGCAGGGGGAACAGATTGGAAAAAGTGGGGAACCGTGTGGAAAAATGCAGAACAGTGGGGAAACAAACAGAGCAGGGGGAATGGTTTGCAAAAAGTTGGGAAGCGTGGAGGACATTGCAGAACAGAGGGGAACCAAAGGGAGCAGGGCGAACAGATTGTAAAATAGTGGGGAACCGTGGGGAACGCTGCAGAACAGTATGAAACCAAAGCGAGCCGGGGGAATCGTTTGGAAAATGTGGGGAACCTTGGGGAAAACTGCAGAACAGAGTGGAGCCAAAGGAGCAGGGGGAACAGATTGGAAAAAGTGGGGAACCGTTTGGAACACTGCACGACAGAGGTGAACCAAAGGAAGCAGGGGGAACGGATTGTAAAAAGTGGGGCCCATGGGGAACACTGCAGGACAGAGGGGAATCAAAGGGAGCAGGGGGAACTGATTGGAAAAAGTGGGGAACTGTGGGAAACACTGCAGAACAGAGGGGAAACAAATGGAGCAGGGGGGATGGATTGCAAAATGTGGGGAACCATGGGGAAAACTGCAGAACAGGGTGGAGCCAAAGGAGCAGGGGGAATGGATTGCAAATAGTGGGGCCCATGGGGAACACTGCAGGACAGAGCGGAATCAAAGGGAGCAGGGGGAACTGATTGGAAAAAGTGGGGAATCGTGCAGAACACTGCGGGACAGAGGGGAACCAAAGGGAATAGGGGGAACGGATTAGAAAAAGTGGGGAACCATGTGGAATACTGCAGGGCAGAGGGGAGCCATAGGGAGCAGGGGCTACAGGTTGGAAAAAATGTGGAGAACCGTGAGGAACACTGCAGAACAGTGAGGAACCAAAGAGAGCAGGGGGAACAGATTGGAAAAAGTGGGGAACCGTGTGGAAAAATGCAGAACAGTGGGGAAACAAACAGAGCAGGGGGAATGGTTTGCAAAAAGTTGGGAAGCGTGGAGGACATTGCAGAACAGAGGGGAACCAAAGGGAGCAGGGCGAACAGATTGTAAAATAGTGGGGAACCGTGGGGAACGCTGCAGAACAGTATGAAACCAAAGCGAGCCGGGGGAATCGTTTGGAAAATGTGGGGAACCTTGGGGAAAACTGCAGAACAGAGTGGAGCCAAAGGAGCAGGGGGAACAGATTGGAAAAAGTGGGGAACTGTGGGGAACACTGGAGAACAGAAGAGAACCAAAGGGAGCAGGGGGAACAGATTGGAAAAAGTGGGGAACCGATTGGAATAAGTAGGGAACCGTGTGGAAAAATGCAGAAAGGTGGGGAACCAAAGGGAGCAGGGGGAAAGAATTGGAAAATGTGGAGAACTGTGGGGAACACTGCAGAACAGAGGGGAACCAAAGGGAGCAGAGGGAACGGATTGGAAAAAGTGGGGAACCGTGGGGAACACTGCACGACAGAGGGGAACCAAAGACATCAGGGGGAACAGATAGGAAAAAATTGGGGAACTGTGAAAACACGGCATGACAGAGGGGAACCAAAGGGAGCAGTAGGTACAGGTTGGAAAAAGTGGGGAACCGTGGAGGACACTGCAGGACAGAGGGAAACCAAAGGGAGCAGGGCGAACAGATTGTAAAAAAGTGGGGAACCGTGGTGAACACTGCAGAACAGTTTGAAACCAAAGCGAGCAGGGGGAACAGTTTGGAAAATGTGGGGAACCGTAGGGAACACTGCAGAACAGAGGGGAACCAATAAGAGCAGGGGAACGCATTGGAAAAAGTGGGGAATCGTGGGGAACACTGCAGAACAGTGAGGAACCAAAGGGAGCAGGGGGAACAGATTGGAAAAAGTGGGGAACCGTGTGGAAAAATGCAGAACAGTGGGGAAACAAAGGGTGCAGGAGGAACAGATTAGAAGAAGTGGGGTAGCGTGTGGAAAAATGCACAACAGTGGGGAACCAAAGGGAACAGGGGGTATAGGATGGAAAAAAATGTGGAGAATCGTGGGGAACACTGCAGAATAGAGTTGAACCAAAGGGAGCAGGGGGAATGGATTGGAAAAAGTGGGGAAGCGTCGGGAACAATGCAGGACAGAGGCGAACCAAAGGGAACAGGGGGAATTGATTGGAAAAAGTGGGGAACCATGGGGGACACTGCAGGGCAGAGGAGAACCATAGGGAGCAGGGGGTACAGGTTGGAAAAATGTGGAGAACCGTGAGCAAAACTGCAGAACAGTGAGGAACCAAAGGGAGCAGGGGGTACAGTTTTGAAAAAGTGGGGAACCGTGGGCAAAAATGCAGAACAGTGGGGAACAAAAGGGAGCAGGAGGAACAGATTGGGAAAAGTTGAGAACAGTGGGGAAAACTGCAGAACAGAGCGGAACCAAAGGGAGCACGGGGAACAGCTCGGTAAAGTGGGGACCCGTGGGGAACAATGCAGAACAGAGAGGAACCAAAGGGAGCAGGGGGAACAGATTGGAAATAGTGGGGATTCGTGGAGAGATCTGCAGAACAGAGGTGAACCAAAGGAAGCAGGGGGAACGGATTGGAAATAGTGGGGAACAGTGTGGAAAAATGAAAACGGAGGGGAACCAGAGGTAGCAGGGGAAACAGATTGGAAAAAGTGGGGAACTGTGGGGAACACTGCAGAACAAAGGGTAAACAAACGGAGCAGGGGAAATGGATTGCAAAAAGTTGGGAACCGTGGAGGACAATGCAGGACAGAGGGGAAACAAACAGAGCAGGGGGAAAGGATTGCAAAAAGTTGGTAAGCGTGGAGGACACTGCAGAACAGAGGGGAACCAAAGGGAGCACGGGAACGGATTGGAAAAAGTGGGGAACCGTGGGGAACACTGAACAGTAGAGGGGAACCAAAGGGAGCAGGGGAAATGGATTGGAAAAAGTGGGGAACCGTGGGAAACACTGTAGAACCAAAGGGAGCAGGTGGAACAGTTTGGAAAAAATGTGGAGAACCATGGCGTAAACTGCAGAACCGAGTGGAGCCAAAGGAGCAGGGGGAACAGATTGCAAAAAGTGGGGAACCGTGGGGAACACTGCAGAACAGAGGGGAATCAAACGGAGCAGGGGGAACGGATTGCAAGAAGTTGATAACAGTGGAGAACACGGCAGGACAGAGGGGAACCAAAGGGAACAAGGGCAACAGGTTGGAAAAAGTGTGGTCTCATGGGTAACACTGCAATGCAGAGGGGAACCATAGGGAACCGGGGGTACAGGATGGAAAAAAATGTGGAGAATCGTGGGGAACACTGCAGAATAGAGGGGAACAAAAGGGAGCAGGGCGAACAGATTGTAAAAAAGTGGGGAACCGTGGGGAACACTGCAGAACAGTGTGAAAAGAAAGCGAGCCGGAGGAATGTCTTGGAAAATGTGGGGAACCGTGGGGAAAACTGCAGAACAGAGTGGAGCAAAAGGAGCAGGGGGAACAGATTGGAAAAAGTGGGGAACCGTTCGGAACACTGCACGACAGAGGGGAACCAAAGGAAGCAGGGGGAACGGATTGTAAAAAGTGGGGCCCATGGGTAACACTGCAGGACAGAGGGGAATCAAAGGGAGCAGGGGGAACTGATTGGAAAAAGTGGGGAACTGTGGGGAACACTGCAGAACAGAGGGGAAACAAATGGAGCAGGGGGAATGGATTGCAAAATGTGGGGAACCATGGGGAAAACTGCAGAACAGAGTGGAGCCAAAGGAGCAGGGGGAACGGATTGCAAAAAGTTGGTAAGCGTGGAGGACACTGCAGAACAGAGGGGAACCAAAGGGAGCAGGGCGAACAGATTGTAAAAAAAGTGGGTAACCGTGGGGAACGCTGCAGAACAGTATGAAAAGAAAGCGAGCCGGGGGAATGGTTTGGAAAATGTGAGGAACCGTGGGGAAAACTGCAGAACAGAGTTGAGACAAAGGAGCAAGGGGAACAGATTGGAAAAAGTGGGGAACCGTGGGGAACACTGCAGAACAGAGGGGAACCAAGCGGAGCAGCGGCAACGGATTGCAAGAAGTTGATAACAGTGGAGAACACGGCAGGACAGAGGGGAACCAAAGGGAACAAGGGCAACAGGTTGGAAAAAGTGTGGTCTCATGGGTAACACTGAAATGCAGAGGGGAACCATTGGGAACCGGGGGTACAGGATGGAAAAAAATGTGGAGAATCGTGGGGAACACTGCAGAATAGAGGGGAACCAAAGGGAGCAGGGCGAACAGATTGTAAAAAAGTGGGGAACCGTGGGGAACACTGCAGAACAGTGTGAAAAGAAAGCGAGCCGGGGGAATGTCTTGGAAAATGTGGGGAACCGTGGGGAAAACTGCAGAACAGAGTGGAGCAAAAGGAGCAGGGGGAACAGATTGGAAAAAGTGGGGAACCGTTCGGAACACTGCACGACAGAGGGGAACCAAAGGAAGCAGGGGGAACGGATTGTAAAAAGTGGGGCCCATGGGTAACACTGCAGGACAGAGGGGAATCAAAGGGAGCAGGGGGAACTGATTGGAAAAAGTGGGGAACTGTGGGGAACACTGCAGAACAGAGGGGAAACAAATGGAGCAGGGGGAATGGATTGCAAAATGTGGGGAACCATGGGGAAAACTGCAGAACAGAGTGGAGCCAAAGGAGCAGGGGGAACGGATTGCAAAAAGTTGGTAAGCGTGGAGGACACTGCAGAACAGAGGGGAACCAAAGGGAGCAGGGCGAACAGATTGTAAAAAAGTGGGGAACCGTGGGGAACGCTGCAGAACAGTATGAAAAGAAAGCGAGCCGGGGGAATGGTTTGGAAAATGTGAGGAACCGTGGGGAAAACTGCAGAACAGAGTTGAGACAAAGGAGCAAGGGGAACAGATTGGAAAAAGTGGGGAACCGTGGGGAACACTGCAGAACAGAGGGGAACCAAGCGGAGCAGCGGCAACGGATTGCAAAAAGTTGGGAACCGTGGAGAACACGGAAGGACAGAGGGGAACCAAAGGGAACAAGGGGAACAGGTTGGAAAAAGTGGTGTCCCACGGGTAACACTGCAAGGCAGGGGGGAACCATAGGGAGCAGAGGGTACAGTATGTAAAAAAATGTGGAGAATCGTGGGGAACACTGTAGAATAGAGGGGAACCAAAGGGAGCAGGGGGAACGGATTTGAAAAAGTGGGGAACCGTGGGGAACACTGCAGAACAGAGGAGAACCAAAGGGAGCAGGGGGAACAGATTGGAAAAAGTGGGGAACCGATTGGAAAAAGTAGGGAACCGTGTGGAAAAATGCAGAAAGTTGGGGAACCAAAGGGAGCAGGGGGAACGAATTGGAAAAGGTGGAGAACTGTGGGGAACACTGAAGAACAGAGGGGAACCAAAGGGAGCAGAGGGAACGGATTGGAAAAAGTGGGGAACCGTGGGGCACACTGCATGACAGAGGGGAACCAAAGGGATCAGGGGGAACAGATAGGAAAAAATTGGGGAACTGTGAAAACACTGCATGACAGAGGGGAACCAAAGGAAGCAGGGGGAACGGATTGTAAAAAGTGGGGCCCATGGGGAACACTGCAGGACAGAAGGGAATCAAAGGGAGCAGGGGGAACTGATTGGAAATAGTGGGGAACTGTGGGGAACATTGCAGAACAGAGGGGGAACAAATGGAGCAGGGGGAATGGATTGCAAAATGTGAGGAACCATGGGGAAAACTGCAGAACAGAGTGGAGCCAAAGGAGCAGGGGGAACAGATTGGAAAAAGTGGGGAGCCATGGGGAACACTGCAGAACAGAGGGCAACCAAGCGGAGTAGGGGCAACGGATGGCAAAAAGTTGGGAACCGTGGAGAACACGGAAGGACAGAGGGGAACCAAAGGGAACAAGGGGAACAGGTTGGAAAAAGTGGTGTCCCATGGGTAACACTGCAAGGCAGAGGGGAACCAAAGGGAGCAGGGGGAAAGGATTGGAAAAAGTGGGGAAGCATCGGAAACACTGCAGAACAGAAGAGAACCAAAGGGAGCAGGGGGAACAGATTGGAAAAAGTGGGGAACCGATTGGAAAAAGTAGGGAACCGTGTGGAAAAATGCAGAAAGGTGGGGAACCAAAGGGAGCAGGGGGAACGAATTGGAAAAGGTGGAGAACTGTGGGGAACACTGCAGAACAGAGTGGAACCAAAGGGAGCAGAGGGAACGGATTGGAAAAAGTGGGGAACCGTGGGGCACACTGCATGACAGAGGAGAACCAAAGGGCACAGGAGGTACAGGTTGGAAAAAGTGGGGAACCGTGGAGGACACTGCAGAACAGAGGGGAAACCAGAGGGAGCAGGGGAAACAGAGTGGAAAAAGTGGGGAACTGTGGGGAACACTGCAGAACAGAGGGGAACCAAAGGGAGCAGAGGGAACGCATTGGAAAAAGTGGGGAACCGTTTTGAACACTGCACGACAGAGGTGAACCAAAGGAAGCAGGGGGAACGGATTGTAAAAAGTGGGGCCCATGGGGAACACTGCAGGACAGAGGGGAATCAAAGGGAGCAGGGGGAACTGATTGGAAAAAGTGGGGAACTGTGGGGAACACTGCAGAACAGAGGGGAAACAAATGGAGCAGGGTGGATGGATTGCAAAATGTAGGGAACCATGGGGAAAACTGCAGAACAGAGTGGAGCCAAAGGAGCAGGGGGAATGGATTGCAAAAAGTGGGGCCCATGGGGAACACTGCAGGACAGAGCGGAATCAAAGGGAGCAGGGGGAACAGATTGGAAAAAGTGGGGAACCGTGTGGAAAAATGCAGAACAGTGGGGAAACAAACAGAGCAGGGGGAATGGTTTGCAAAAAGTTGGGAAGCGTGGAGGACATTGCAGAACAGAGGGGAACCAAAGGGAGCAGGGCGAACAGATTGTAAAATAGTGGGGAACCGTGGGGAACGCTGCAGAACAGTATGAAACCAAAGCGAGCCGGGGGAATCGTTTGGAAAAAGTGGGGAACCGATTGGAATAAGTAGGGAACCGTGTGGAAAAATGCAGAAAGGTGGGGAACCAAAGGGAGCAGGGGGAAAGAATTGGAAAATGTGGAGAACTGTGGGGAACACTGCAGAACAGAGGGGAACCAAAGGGAGCAGAGGGAACGGATTGGAAAAAGTGGGGAACCGTGGGGAACACTGCACGACAGAGGGGAACCAAAGACATCAGGGGGAACAGATAGGAAAAAATTGGGGAACTGTGAAAACACGGCATGACAGAGGGGAACCAAAGGGAGCAGTAGGTACAGGTTGGAAAAAGTGGGGAACCGTGGAGGACACTGCAGGACAGAGGGAAACCAAAGGGAGCAGGGCGAACAGATTGTAAAAAAGTGGGGAACCGTGGTGAACACTGCAGAACAGTTTGAAACCAAAGCGAGCAGGGGGAACAGTTTGGAAAATGTGGGGAACCGTAGGGAACACTGCAGAACAGAGGGGAACCAATAAGAGCAGGGGAACGCATTGGAAAAAGTGGGGAATCGTGGGGAACACTGCAGAACAGTGAGGAACCAAAGGGAGCAGGGGGAACAGATTGGAAAAAGTGGGGAACCGTGTGGAAAAATGCAGAACAGTGGGGAAACAAAGGGTGCAGGAGGAACAGATTAGAAGAAGTGGGGTAGCGTGTGGAAAAATGCACAACAGTGGGGAACCAAAGGGAACAGGGGGTATAGGATGGAAAAAAATGTGGAGAATCGTGGGGAACACTGCAGAATAGAGTTGAACCAAAGGGAGCAGGGGGAATGGATTGGAAAAAGTGGGGAAGCGTCGGGAACAATGCAGGACAGAGGCGAACCAAAGGGAACAGGGGGAATTGATTGGAAAAAGTGGGGAACCATGGGGGACACTGCAGGGCAGAGGAGAACCATAGGGAGCAGGGGGTACAGGTTGGAAAAATGTGGAGAACCGTGAGCAAAACTGCAGAACAGTGAGGAACCAAAGGGAGCAGGGGGTACAGTTTTGAAAAAGTGGGGAACCGTGGGCAAAAATGCAGAACAGTGGGGAACAAAAGGGAGCAGGAGGAACAGATTGGGAAAAGTTGAGAACAGTGGGGAAAACTGCAGAACAGAGCGGAACCAAAGGGAGCACGGGGAACAGCTCGGTAAAGTGGGGACCCGTGGGGAACAATGCAGAACAGAGAGGAACCAAAGGGAGCAGGGGGAACAGATTGGAAAAAGTGGGGATTCGTGGAGAGATCTGCAGAACAGAGGTGAACCAAAGGAAGCAGGGGGAACGGATTGGAAATAGTGGGGAACAGTGTGGAAAAATGAAAACAGAGGGGAACCAGAGGTAGCAGGGGAAACAGATTGGAAAAAGTGGGGAACTGTGGGGAACACTGCAGAACAAAGGGTAAACAAACGGAGCAGGGGAAATGGATTGCAAAAAGTTGGGAACCGTGGAGGACAATGCAGGACAGAGGGGAAACAAACAGAGCAGGGGGAAAGGATTGCAAAAAGTTGGTAAGCGTGGAGGACAATGCAGGACAGAGGGGAAACAAACAGAGCAGGGGGAAAGGATTGCAAAAAGTTGGTAAGCGTGGAGGACACTGCAGAACAGAGGGGAACCAAAGGGAGCACGGGAACGGATTGGAAAAAGTGGGGAACCGTGGGGAACACTGAACAGTAGAGGGGAACCAAAGGGAGCAGGGGAAATGGATTGGAAAAAGTGGGGAACCGTGGGAAACACTGTAGAACCAAAGGGAGCAGGTGGAACAGTTTGGAAAAAATGTGGAGAACCATGGCGAAAACTGCAGAACCGAGTGGAGCCAAAGGAGCAGGGGGAACAGATTGCAAAAAGTGGGGAACCGTGGGGAACACTGCAGAACAGAGGGGAATCAAACGGAGCAGGGGGAACGGATTGCAAGAAGTTGATAACAGTGGAGAACACGGCAGGACAGAGGGGAACCAAAGGGAACAAGGGCAACAGGTTGGAAAAAGTGTGGTCTCATGGGTAACACTGCAATGCAGAGGGGAACCATAGGGAACCGGGGGTACAGGATGGAAAAAAATGTGGAGAATCGTGGGGAACACTGCAGAATAGAGGGGAACCAAAGGGAGCAGGGCGAACAGATTGTAAAAAAGTGGGGAACCGTGGGGAACACTGCAGAACAGTGTGAAAAGAAAGCGAGCCGGGGGAATGTCTTGGAAAATGTGGGGAACCGTGGGGAAAACTGCAGAACAGAGTGGAGCAAAAGGAGCAGGGGGAACAGATTGGAAAAAGTGGGGAACCGTTCGGAACACTGCACGACAGAGGGGAACCAAAGGAAGCAGGGGGAACGGATTGTAAAAAGTGGGGCCCATGGGTAACACTGCAGGACAGAGGGGAATCAAAGGGAGCAGGGGGAACTGATTGGAAAAAGTGGGGAACTGTGGGGAACACTGCAGAACAGAGGGGAAACAAATGGAGCAGGGGGAATGGATTGCAAAATGTGGGGAACCATGGGGAAAACTGCAGAACAGAGTGGAGCCAAAGGAGCAGGGGGAACGGATTGCAAAAAGTTGGTAAGCGTGGAGGACACTGCAGAACAGAGGGGAACCAAAGGGAGCAGGGCGAACAGATTGTAAAAAAGTGGGGAACCGTGGGGAACGCTGCAGAACAGTATGAAAAGAAAGCGAGCCGGGGGAATAGTTTGGAAAATGTGAGGAACCGTGGGGAAAACTGCAGAACAGAGTTGAGACAAAGGAGCAAGGGGAACAGATTGGAAAAAGTGGGGAACCGTGGGGAACACTGCAGAACAGAGGGGAACCAAGCGGAGCAGCGGCAACGGATTGCAAAAAGTTGGGAACCGTGGAGAACACGGAAGGACAGAGGGGAACCAAAGGGAGCAGGGGGAACAGATTGGAAAAAGTGGGGAACCGATTGGAAAAAGTAGGGAACCGTGTGGAAAAATGCAGAAAGTTGGGGAACCAAAGGGAGCAGGGGGAACGAATTGGAAAAGGTGGAGAACTGTGGGGAACACTGCAGAACAGAGGGGAACCAAAGGGAGCAGAGGGAACAGATAGGAAAAAATTGGGGAACTGTGAAAACACTGCATGACAGAGGGGAACCAAAGGAAGCAGGGGGAACGGATTGTAAAAAGTGGGGCCCATGGGGAACACTGCAGGACAGAAGGGAATCAAAGGGAGCAGGGGGAACTGATTGGAAATAGTGGGGAACTGTGGGGAACATTGCAGAACAGAGGGGGAACAAATGGAGCAGGGGGAATGGATTGCAAAATGTGAGGAACCATGGGGAAAACTGCAGAACAGAGTGGAGCCAAAGGAGCAG
The DNA here is from genome assembly GCF_036971445.1 of Narcine bancroftii. Taxonomy (NCBI): domain Eukaryota; kingdom Metazoa; phylum Chordata; class Chondrichthyes; order Torpediniformes; family Narcinidae; genus Narcine; species Narcine bancroftii. The sequence goes on along the minus strand of NW_027211854.1, from coordinate 944,480 downwards.
GGGGAACAGATTGGAAAAAGTGGGGAGCCATGGGGAACACTGCAGAACAGAGGGCAACCAAGCGGAGTAGGGGCAACGGATGGCAAAAAGTTGGGAACCGTGGAGAACACGGAAGGACAGAGGGGAACCAAAGGGAACAAGGGGAACAGGTTGGAAAAAGTGGTGTCCCATGGGTAACACTGCAAGGCAGAGGGGAACCAAAGGGAGCAGGGGGAAAGGATTGGAAAAAGTGGGGAAGCATCGGAAACACTGCAGAACAGAAGAGAACCAAAGGGAGCAGGGGGAACAGATTGGAAAAAGTGGGGAACCGATTGGAAAAAGTAGGGAACCGTGTGGAAAAATGCAGAAAGGTGGGGAACCAAAGGGAGCAGGGGGAACGAATTGGAAAAGGTGGAGAACTGTGGGGAACACTGCAGAACAGAGTGGAACCAAAGGGAGCAGAGGGAACGGATTGGAAAAAGTGGGGAACCGTGGGGCACACTGCATGACAGAGGAGAACCAAAGGGCACAGGAGGTACAGGTTGGAAAAAGTGGGGAACCGTGGAGGACACTGCAGAACAGAGGGTAAACCAGAGGGAGCAGGGGAAACAGATTGGAAAAAGTGGGGAACTGTGGGGAACACTGCAGAACAGAGGGGAACCAAAGGGAGCAGAGGGAACGCATTGGAAAAAGTGGGGAACCGTTTGGAACACTGCACGACAGAGGTGAACCAAAGGAAGCAGGGGGAACGGATTGTAAAAAGTGGGGCCCATGGGGAACACTGCAGGACAGAGGGGAATCAAAGGGAGCAGGGGGAACTGATTGGAAAAAGTGGGGAACTGTGGGGAACACTGCAGAACAGAGGGGAAACAAATGGAGCAGGGGGGATGAATGCAAAATGTGGGGAACTGTGGGGAACACTGCAGAACAGAGGGGAACCAATAGGAGCAGGGGAACGCATTGGAAAAAGTGGGGAATCATGGGGAACACTGCAGGACAGTGAGGAACCAAAGGGAGGAGGGGGAACAGATTGGAAAAAGTGCGGAACCATGTGGAAAAATGCAGAACAGTGGGGAAACAAAGGGTGCAGGAGGAACAGATTAGAAGAAGTGGGGTAGCGTGTGGAAAAATGCACAACAGTGGGGAACCAAAGGGAGCAGGGGGTACAGGATGGAAAAAAATGTGGAGAATCGTGGGGAACACTGCAGAATAGAGGGGAGCCAAAGGGAGCAGGGGAACGGATTGGAAAAAGTGGGGAAGCGTGTGGAAAAATGCAGAACAAAGGGGAACCAAATGGAGCAGGGGGAACAGATTGGAAAAGTGGGGATTCGTGGAGAGATCTGCAGAACAGAGGTGAACCAAAGGAAGCAGGAGGAACGGATTGGAAAAAGTGGGGAACAGTGTGGACAAATGCAGAACAGAGGGGAACCAGAGGTAGCAGGGGAAACAGATTGGAAAAAGTGGGAAACTGTGGGGAACACTGCAGAACAGAGGGCAAACAAACGGAGCAGGGGAAATGGATTGTAAAAAGTTGGGAACCGTGGAGGACAATGCAGGACAGAGAGGAAACAAACAGAGCAGGGGGAATAGATTGCAAAAAGTTGGTAAGCGTGGAGGACACTGCAGAACAGAGGGGAACCAAAGGGAGCAGGGCGAACAGATTGTAAAAAAAGTGGGGAACCGTGGGGAACGCTGCAGAACAGTATGAAAAGAAAGCGAGCCGGGGATATGGTTTGGAAAATGTGAGGAACCGTGGGGAAAACTGCAGAACAGAGTTGAGACAAAGGAGCAGGGGGAACAGATTGGAAAAAGTGGGGAACCGTGGTGAACACTGCAGAACAGAGGCGAACCAAGCGGAGCAGGGGCAACGGATTGCAAAAAGTTGGGAACCGTGGAGAACACGGAAGGACAGAGGGGAACCAAAGGGAACAAGGGGAACAGGTTGGAAAAAGTGGTGTCCCATGGGTAACACTGCAAGGCAGAGGGGAACCATAGGGAGCAGGGGGTACAGTATGTAAAAAAATGTGGAGAATCGTGGGGAACACTGTAGAATAGAGGGGAACCAAAGGGAGCAGGGGGAACGGATTGGAAACAGTGGGGAAGCGTCAGGAATACTGCAGAACAGAGGAGAACCAAAGGGAGCAGGGGGAACAGATTGGAAAAATTGTGGAACCGATTGGAAAAAGTAGGGAACCGTTTGCAAAAATGCAGAAAGGTGGGGAACCAAAGAGAGCAGGGGGAACGAATTGGAAAAGGTGGAGAACTGTGGGGAACACTGCAGAACAGAGGGGAACCAAAGGGAGCAGAGGGAACGGATTGGAAAAAGTGGGGAATCGTGGGGCACACTGCATAACAGAGGGGAACCAAAGGGATCAGGGGGAACAGATAGGAAAAAATTGGGGAACTGTGAAAACACTGCATGACAGAGGGGAACCAAAGGGAACAGGAGGTACAGGTTGGAAAAAGTGGGGAACCGTGGAGGACACTGCAGGACAGAGGGGAACCAAAGGGAGCAGGGCGAACAGATTGTAAAAAAGTGGGGAACCGTGGGGAACACTGCAGAACAGTATGAAACCAAAGCGAGCCGGGTGAACAGTTTGGAAAATGTGGGGAACCGTGGAGATCACTGCAGAACAGAGGGGAACCAAAGGGAGCACGGGAATGGATTGGAAAAAGTGGGGAACCATGGGGAACACTGAACAATAGAGGGGAACCAAAGGGAGCAGGGGAAATGGATTGGAAAAAGTGGGGAACCGTGGGAAACACTGCAGAACCAAAGGGAGCAGGTGGAACAGTTTGGAAAAAATGTGGAGAAAAATGGCGAAAACTGCAGAACAGAGTGGAGCGAAAGGAGCAGGGAGAACAGATTGGAAAAAGTGGGGTCCCATGGGGAACACTGCAAGGCAGAGGGGAACCATAGGGAGCAGGGAGTAGAGGATGGAAAAAAATGTGGAGAAACGTGGGGAACAATGCAGAATAGAGGGGAACCAAAGGGAGCAGGGGGAACGGATTGGAAAAAGTGGGGAAGCGTCGGGAACACTGCAGAATAGAGGCAAACAAAAGGGAACAGGGGGAACGGATTGGAAAAAGTGGGGAACCATGGGGGACACTGCAGGGCAGAGGGGAACCATAGGGAGCAGGGGGTGCTGGTTGGAAAAAATGTGGAGAACAGTGAGGAATCAAAGGGAGCAGGGGGAACAGATTGGAAAAAGTGGGGAACTGTGGGGAACACTGCAGAACAAAGGGTAAACAAACGGAGCAGGGGAAATGGATTGCAAAAAGTTGGGAACCGTGGAGGACAATGCAGGACAGAGGGGAAACAAACAGAGCAGGGGGAAAGGATTGCAAAAAGTTGGTAAGCGTGGAGGACAATGCAGGACAGAGGGGAAACAAACAGAGCAGGGGGAAAGGATTGCAAAAAGTTGGTAAGCGTGGAGGACACTGCAGAACAGAGGGGAACCAAAGGGAGCACGGGAACGGATTGGAAAAAGTGGGGAACCGTGGGGAACACTGAACAGTAGAGGGGAACCAAAGGGAGCAGGGGAAATGGATTGGAAAAAGTGGGGAACCGTGGGAAACACTGTAGAACCAAAGGGAGCAGGTGGAACAGTTTGGAAAAAATGTGGAGAACCATGGCGAAAACTGCAGAACCGAGTGGAGCCAAAGGAGCAGGGGGAACAGATTGCAAAAAGTGGGGAACCGTGGGGAACACTGCAGAACAGAGGGGAATCAAACGGAGCAGGGGGAACGGATTGCAAGAAGTTGATAACAGTGGAGAACACGGCAGGACAGAGGGGAACCAAAGGGAACAAGGGCAACAGGTTGGAAAAAGTGTGGTCTCATGGGTAACACTGCAATGCAGAGGGGAACCATAGGGAACCGGGGGTACAGGATGGAAAAAAATGTGGAGAATCGTGGGGAACACTGCAGAATAGAGGGGAACCAAAGGGAGCAGGGCGAACAGATTGTAAAAAAGTGGGGAACCGTGGGGAACACTGCAGAACAGTGTGAAAAGAAAGCGAGCCGGGGGAATGTCTTGGAAAATGTGGGGAACCGTGGGGAAAACTGCAGAACAGAGTGGAGCAAAAGGAGCAGGGGGAACAGATTGGAAAAAGTGGGGAACCGTTCGGAACACTGCACGACAGAGGGGAACCAAAGGAAGCAGGGGGAACGGATTGTAAAAAGTGGGGCCCATGGGTAACACTGCAGGACAGAGGGGAATCAAAGGGAGCAGGGGGAACTGATTGGAAAAAGTGGGGAACTGTGGGGAACACTGCAGAACAGAGGGGAAACAAATGGAGCAGGGGGAATGGATTGCAAAATGTGGGGAACCATGGGGAAAACTGCAGAACAGAGTGGAGCCAAAGGAGCAGGGGGAACGGATTGCAAAAAGTTGGTAAGCGTGGAGGACACTGCAGAACAGAGGGGAACCAAAGGGAGCAGGGCGAACAGATTGTAAAAAAGTGGGGAACCGTGGGGAACGCTGCAGAACAGTATGAAAAGAAAGCGAGCCGGGGGAATGGTTTGGAAAATGTGAGGAACCGTGGGGAAAACTGTAGAACAGAGTTGAGACAAAGGAGCAAGGGGAACAGATTGGAAAAAGTGGGGAACCGTGGGGAACACTGCAGAACAGAGGGGAACCAAGCGGAGCAGCGGCAACGGATTGCAAAAAGTTGGGAACCGTGGAGAACACGGAAGGACAGAGGGGAACCAAAGGGAGCAGGGGGAACAGATTGGAAAAAGTGGGGAACCGATTGGAAAAAGTAGGGAACCGTGTGGAAAAATGCAGAAAGTTGGGGAACCAAAGGGAGCAGGGGGAACGAATTGGAAAAGGTGGAGAACTGTGGGGAACACTGCAGAACAGAGGGGAACCAAAGGGAGCAGAGGGAACAGATAGGAAAAAATTGGGGAACTGTGAAAACACTGCATGACAGAGGGGAACCAAAGGAAGCAGGGGGAACGGATTGTAAAAAGTGGGGCCCATGGGGAACACTGCAGGACAGAAGGGAATCAAAGGGAGCAGGGGGAACTGATTGGAAATAGTGGGGAACTGTGGGGAACATTGCAGAACAGAGGGGGAACAAATGGAGCAGGGGGAATGGATTGCAAAATGTGAGGAACCATGGGGAAAACTGCAGAACAGAGTGGAGCCAAAGGAGCAGGGGGAACAGATTGGAAAAAGTGGGGAGCCATGGGGAACACTGCAGAACAGAGGGCAACCAAGCGGAGTAGGGGCAACGGATGGCAAAAAGTTGGGAACCGTGGAGAACACGGAAGGACAGAGGGGAACCAAAGGGAACAAGGGGAACAGGTTGGAAAAAGTGGTGTCCCATGGGTAACACTGCAAGGCAGAGGGGAACCAAAGGGAGCAGGGGGAAAGGATTGGAAAAAGTGGGGAAGCATCGGAAACACTGCAGAACAGAAGAGAACCAAAGGGAGCAGGGGGAACAGATTGGAAAAAGTGGGGAACCGATTGGAAAAAGTAGGGAACCGTGTGGAAAAATGCAGAAAGGTGGGGAACCAAAGGGAGCAGGGGGAACGAATTGGAAAAGGTGGAGAACTGTGGGGAACACTGCAGAACAGAGTGGAACCAAAGGGAGCAGAGGGAACGGATTGGAAAAAGTGGGGAACCGTGGGGCACACTGCATGACAGAGGAGAACCAAAGGGCACAGGAGGTACAGGTTGGAAAAAGTGGGGAACCGTGGAGGACACTGCAGAACAGAGGGGAAACCAGAGGGAGCAGGGGAAACAGATTGGAAAAAGTGGGGAACTGTGGGGAACACTGCAGAACAGAGGGGAACCAAAGGGAGCAGAGGGAACGCATTGGAAAAAGTGGGGAACCGTTTGGAACACTGCACGACAGAGGTGAACCAAAGGAAGCAGGGGGAACGGATTGTAAAAAGTGGGGCCCATGGGGAACACTGCAGGACAGAGGGGAATCAAAGGGAGCAGGGGGAACTGATTGGAAAAAGTGGGGAACTGTGGGGAACACTGCAGAACAGAGGGGAAACAAATGGAGCAGGGGGGATGAATGCAAAATGTGGGGAACTGTGGGGAACACTGCAGAACAGAGGGGAACCAATAGGAGCAGGGGAACGCATTGGAAAAAGTGGGGAATCATGGGGAACACTGCAGGACAGTGAGGAACCAAAGGGAGGAGGGGGAACAGATTGGAAAAAGTGCGGAACCATGTGGAAAAATGCAGAACAGTGGGGAAACAAAGGGTGCAGGAGGAACAGATTAGAAGAAGTGGGGTAGCGTGTGGAAAAATGCACAACAGTGGGGAACCAAAGGGAGCAGGGGGTACAGGATGGAAAAAAATGTGGAGAATCGTGGGGAACACTGCAGAATAGAGGGGAGCCAAAGGGAGCAGGGGAACGGATTGGAAAAAGTGGGGAAGCGTGTGGAAAAATGCAGAACAAAGGGGAACCAAATGGAGCAGGGGGAACAGATTGGAAAATTGGGGATTCGTGGAGAGATCTGCAGAACAGAGGTGAACCAAAGGAAGCAGGAGGAACGGATTGGAAAAAGTGGGGAACAGTGTGGACAAATGCAGAACAGAGGGGAACCAGAGGTAGCAGGGGAAACAGATTGGAAAAAGTGGGAAACTGTGGGGAACACTGCAGAACAGAGGGCAAACAAACGGAGCAGGGGAAATGGATTGTAAAAAGTTGGGAACCGTGGAGGACAATGCAGGACAGAGAGGAAACAAACAGAGCAGGGGGAATAGATTGCAAAAAGTTGGTAAGCGTGGAGGACACTGCAGAACAGAGGGGAACCAAAGGGAGCAGGGCGAACAGATTGTAAAAAAAGTGGGGAACCGTGGGGAACGCTGCAGAACAGTATGAAAAGAAAGCGAGCCGGGGATATGGTTTGGAAAATGTGAGGAACCGTGGGGAAAACTGCAGAACAGAGTTGAGACAAAGGAGCAGGGGGAACAGATTGGAAAAAGTGGGGAACCGTGGTGAACACTGCAGAACAGAGGCGAACCAAGCGGAGCAGGGGCAACGGATTGCAAAAAGTTGGGAACCGTGGAGAACACGGAAGGACAGAGGGGAACCAAAGGGAACAAGGGGAACAGGTTGGAAAAAGTGGTGTCCCATGGGTAACACTGCAAGGCAGAGGGGAACCATAGGGAGCAGGGGGTACAGTATGTAAAAAAATGTGGAGAATCGTGGGGAACACTGTAGAATAGAGGGGAACCAAAGGGAGCAGGGGGAACGGATTGGAAACAGTGGGGAAGCGTCAGGAATACTGCAGAACAGAGGAGAACCAAAGGGAGCAGGGGGAACAGATTGGAAAAATTGTGGAACCGATTGGAAAAAGTAGGGAACCGTTTGCAAAAATGCAGAAAGGTGGGGAACCAAAGAGAGCAGGGGGAACGAATTGGAAAAGGTGGAGAACTGTGGGGAACACTGCAGAACAGAGGGGAACCAAAGGGAGCAGAGGGAACGGATTGGAAAAAGTGGGGAATCGTGGGGCACACTGCATAACAGAGGGGAACCAAAGGGATCAGGGGGAACAGATAGGAAAAAATTGGGGAACTGTGAAAACACTGCATGACAGAGGGGAACCAAAGGGAACAGGAGGTACAGGTTGGAAAAAGTGGGGAACCGTGGAGGACACTGCAGGACAGAGGGGAACCAAAGGGAGCAGGGCGAACAGATTGTAAAAAAGTGGGGAACCGTGGGGAACACTGCAGAACAGTATGAAACCAAAGCGAGCCGGGTGAACAGTTTGGAAAATGTGGGGAACCGTGGAGATCACTGCAGAACAGAGGGGAACCAAAGGGAGCACGGGAATGGATTGGAAAAAGTGGGGAACCATGGGGAACACTGAACAATAGAGGGGAACCAAAGGGAGCAGGGGAAATGGATTGGAAAAAGTGGGGAACCGTGGGAAACACTGCAGAACCAAAGGGAGCAGGTGGAACAGTTTGGAAAAAATGTGGAGAAAAATGGCGAAAACTGCAGAACAGAGTGGAGCGAAAGGAGCAGGGAGAACAGATTGGAAAAAGTGGGGTCCCATGGGGAACACTGCAAGGCAGAGGGGAACCATAGGGAGCAGGGAGTAGAGGATGGAAAAAAATGTGGAGAAACGTGGGGAACAATGCAGAATAGAGGGGAACCAAAGGGAGCAGGGGGAACGGATTGGAAAAAGTGGGGAAGCGTCGGGAACACTGCAGAATAGAGGCAAACAAAAGGGAACAGGGGGAACGGATTGGAAAAAGTGGGGAACCATGGGGGACACTGCAGGGCAGAGGGGAACCATAGGGAGCAGGGGGTGCTGGTTGGAAAAAATGTGGAGAACAGTGAGGAATCAAAGGGAGCAGGGGGAACAGATTGGAAAAAGTGGGGAATCGTGGGGAGTTCTGCAGAACAGAGGTGAACCAAAGGAAGCAGGGGGAACAGATTGGAAAAAGTGGGGAACAGTGTGGAAAAATGCAGAACAGAGGGGAACCAGAGGTAGCAGGGGAAACAGATTGGAAAAAAGTGGGGAACCGTGGGGAACACTGCAGAACAGTATGAAACCAAAGCGAGCAGGGGGAACACTTTGGAAAATGTGGGGAACCGTGGGGATCACTGCAGAACAGAGTAGAGCCAAAGGAGCAGGGGGAACGGATTGCAAAAAGTGGGGCCCATGGGGAACACTGCAGAACAGTATGAAACCAAAGCGAGCAGGGGGAACAGTTTGGAAAACGTGGGGAACCGTGGGGATCACTGCAGAACAGAGTAGAGCCAAAGGAGCAGGGGGAACGGATTGCAAAAAGTGGGGCCCATGGGGAACACTGCAGGAAAGAGCGGAATCAAAGGGAGCAGGGGGAACTGATTTGAAAAAGTGGGGAATAGTGCAGAACATTGCGGGACAGTTGGGAACCAAAGGGAGCAGGGGGAACGGATTAGAAAAAGTGGGAAACCATGGGGAATACTGCAGGGCAGAGGAGAACCATAGGGAGCAGGGGGTACAGGTTGGACAAAAATGTGGAGAATCGTGGGGAACACTGCAGAATAGAGGGGAACCAAAGGGAGGAGGGGGAACGGATTGGAAAAAGTGGGGAAGCGTCGGGAACACTGCAGAAGAGGCGAACCAAAGGGAACAGGGGTAACGGATTGGAAAAATTGGGGAACCATGGGGGACACTGCAGGGTAGAGGAGAACCATAGGAAGCAGGGGGTACAGGTTGGAAAATTGTGGAGAACCGTGAGGAAAACTGCAGAACAGTGAGGAACCAAAGGGAGCAGGGGGAACAGTTTTGAAAAAGTGGGGAACCGTGGGCAAAAATGCAGAACAGTGGGGAACCAAAGGGAGCAGGAGGAACAGATTGGAAAAAGTTCAGAACAGTGGGGAAAACTGCAGAACAGAGCGGAACCAAAGGCAGCAGGGGGAACAGCTCGGAAAAGTGGGGACCCGTGGGGAACAATGCAGAACAGAGAGGAACCAAAGGGAGCAGGGGGAACAAATTGGAAAAAGTGGGGATTCGTGGAGAGATCTGCAGAACAGAGGTGAACCAAAGGAAGCAGGGGGAACGGATTGGAAATAGTGGGGATTCGTGGAGAGATCTGCAGAACAGAGGTGAACCAAAGGAAGCAGGGGGAACGGATTGGAAATAGTGGGGAACAGTGTGGAAAAATGAAAACAGAGGGGAACCAGAGGTAGCAGGGGAAACAGATTGGAAAAAGTGGGGAACTGTGGGGAACACTGCAGAACAAAGGGTAAACAAACGGAGCAGGGGAAATGGATTGCAAAAAGTTGGGAACCGTGGAGGACAATGCAGGACAGAGGGGAAATAAACAGAGCAGGGGGAAAGGATTGCAAAAAGTTGGTAAGCGTGGAGGACACTGCAGAACAGAGGGGAACCAAAGGGAGCACGGGAACGGATTGGAAAAAGTGGGGAACCGTGGGGAACACTGAACAGAAGAGGGGAACCAAAGGGAGCAGGGGAAATGGATTGGAAAAAGTGGGGAACCGTGGGAAACACTGTAGAACCAAAGGGAGCAGGTGGAACAGTTTGGAAAAAATGTGGAGAACCATGGCGAAAACTGCAGAACCGAGTGGAGCGAAAGGAGCAGGGGGAACAGATTGGAAAAAGTGGGGTCCCATGCGGAACACTGCAAGGCAGAGGGGAACCATAGGGTGCAGGAAGTACAGGATGGAAAAAAATGTGGAGAAACGTGGGGAACAATGCAGAATAGAGGGGAACCAAAGGGAGCAGGGGGAACGGATTGGAAAAAGTGGGGAAGCGTCGGGAACACTGCAGAACAGAGGCAAACAAAAGGGAACAGGGAGAACGGATTAGAGAAAGTGGGGAACCATGGGGGACACTGCAGGGCAGAGGGGAACCATGGGGAGCAGGGGGTGTTGGTTGGAAAAAATGTGGAGAACAGTGACGAATCAAAGGGAGCAGGGGGAACAGATTGGAAAAAGTGGGGAATCGTGGGGAGTTCTGCAGAACAGAGGTGAACCAAAGGAAGCAGGGGGAACAGATTGGAAAAAGTGGAGAACAGTGTGGAAAAATGCAGAACAGAGGGGAACCAGAGGTAGCAGGGGAAACAGATTGGAAGAAGTGGGGAACCGTGGGGAAAACAGCAGAACAGAGGGGCACCAAAGGGAGCAGAGGGAACACATTGGAATAAGTGGGGAACTGTGGGGAATACTGCACGACAGAGGGGAACCAAAGGAAGCAGGGGGAACGGATTGTAAAAAGTTGGGCCCATGGGGAACACTGTAGGACAGAGGGGAATCAAAGGGAGCAGGGGGAACTGATTGCAAAAAGTTGGGAACTGTGGAGGACAATGCAGGACAGAGGGGAAACAAACAGAGCAGGGGTTATGGATTGCAAAAATTTGGTAAGCGTGGAGGACACTGCAGAACAGAGGGGAACCAAAGGGAGCAGGACGAACAGATTATAAAAAAGTGGGGAACCGTGGGGAACGCTGCAGAACTGTATGAAAACAAAGCGAGCCGGGGGAATGTTTTGGAAAATGTGGGGAAACGTGTGGAAAACTGCAGAACAGAGTGGAGCCAAAGGAGCAGGGGGAACAGATTGCAAAAAGTGGGGAACCGTGGGGAACACTGCAGAACAGAGGGGAATCAAACGGAGCAGGGGGAACGGATTGCAAGAAGTTGATAACAGTGGAGAACACGGCAGGACAGAGGGGAACCAAAGGGAACAAGGGCAACAGGTTGGAAAAAGTGTGGTCTCATGGGTAACACTGCAATGCAGAGGGGAACCATAGGGAACCGGGGGTACAGGATGGAAAAAAATGTGGAGAATCGTGGGGAACACTGCAGAATAGAGGGGAACCAAAGGGAGCAGGGCGAACAGATTGTAAAAAAGTGGGGAACCGTGGGGAACACTGCAGAACAGTGTGAAAAGAAAGCGAGCCGGAGGAATGTCTTGGAAAATGTGGGGAACCGTGGGGAAAACTGCAGAACAGAGTGGAGCAAAAGGAGCAGGGGGAACAGATTGGAAAAAGTGGGGAACCGTTCGGAACACTGCACGACAGAGGGGAACCAAAGGAAGCAGGGGGAACGGATTGTAAAAAGTGGGGCCCATGGGTAACACTGCAGGACAGAGGGGAATCAAAGGGAGCAGGGGGAACTGATTGGAAAAAGTGGGGAACTGTGGGGAACACTGCAGAACAGAGGGGAAACAAATGGAGCAGGGGGAATGGATTGCAAAATGTGGGGAACCATGGGGAAAACTGCAGAACAGAGTGGAGCCAAAGGAGCAGGGGGAATGGATTGCAAAAAGTTGGTAAGCGTGGAGGACACTGCAGAACAGAGGGGAACCAAAGGGAGCAGGGCGAACAGATTGTAAAAAAGTGGGGAACCGTGGGGAACGATGCAGAACAGTATGAAAAGAAAGCGAGCCGGGGGAATGGTTTGGAAAATGTGAGGAACCGTGGGGAAAACTGCAGAACAGAGTTGAGACAAAGGAGCAAGGGGAACAGATTGGAAAAAGTGGGGAACCGTGGGGAACACTGCAGAACAGAGGGGAACCAAGCGGAGCAGTGGCAACGGATTGCAAAAAGTTGTGAACCGTGGGGAACACGGAAGGACAGAGGGGAACCAAAGGGAACAAGGGGAACAGGTTGGAAAAAGTGGTGTCCCACGGGTAACACTGCAAGGCAGGGGGGAACCATAGGGAGCAGAGGGTACAGTATGTAAAAAAATGTGGAGAATCGTGGGGAACACTGTAGAATAGAGGGGAACCAAAGGGAACCGGGGGTACAGGATGGAAAAAAATGTGGAGAATCGTGGGGAACACTGCAGAATAGAGGGGAACCAAAGGGAGCAGGGCGAACAGATTGTAAAAAAGTGGGGAACCGTGGGGAACACTGCAGAACAGTGTGAAAAGAAAGCGAGCCGGAGGAATGTCTTGGAAAATGTGGGGAACCGTGGGGAAAACTGCAGAACAGAGTGGAGCAAAAGGAGCAGGGGGAACAGATTGGAAAAAGTGGGGAACCGTTCGGAACACTGCACGACAGAGGGGAACCAAAGGAAGCAGGGGGAACGGATTTTAAAAAGTGGGGCCCATGGGTAACACTGCAGGACAGAGGGGAATCAAAGGGAGCAGGGGGAACTGATTGGAAAAAGTGGGGAACTGTGGGGAACACTGCAGAACAGAGGGGAAACAAATGGAGCAGGGGGAATGGATTGCAAAATGTGGGGAACCATGGGGAAAACTGCAGAACAGAGTGGAGCCAAAGGAGCAGGGGGAACGGATTGCAAAAAGTTGGTAAGCGTGGAGGACACTGCAGAACAGAGGGGAACCAAAGGGAGCAGGGCGAACAGATTGTAAAAAAGTGGGGAACCGTGGGGAACGCTGCAGAACAGTATGAAAAGAAAGCGAGCCGGGGGAATGGTTTGGAAAATGTGAGGAACCGTGGGGAAAACTGCAGAACAGAGTTGAGACAAAGGAGCAAGGGGAACAGATTGGAAAGAGTGGGGAACCGTGGGGAACACTGCAGAACAGAGGGGAACCAAGCGGAGCAGCGGCAACGGATTGCAAAAAGTTGGGAACCGTGGAGAACACGGAAGGACAGAGGGGAACCAAACGGAACAAGGGGAACAGGTTGGAAAAAGTGGTGTCCCACGGGTAACACTGCAAGGCAGGGGGGAACCATAGGGAGCAGAGGGTACAGTATGTAAAAAAATGTGGAGAATCGTGGGGAACACTGTAGAATAGAGGGGAACCAAAGGGAGCAGGGGGAACGGATTGGAAAAAGTGGGGAAGCGTCGGGAACACTGCAGAACAGAGGAGAACCAAAGGGAGCAGGGGGAACAGATTGGAAAAAGTGGGGAACCGATTGGAAAAAGTAGGGAACCGTGTAGAAAAATGCAGAAAGTTGGGGAACCAAAGGGAGCAGGGGGAACGAATTGGAAAAGGTGGAGAACTGTGGGGAACACTGCAGAACAGAGGGGAACCAAAGGGAGCAGAGGGAACAGATTGGAAAAAGTGGGGAACCGTGGGGCACACTGCATGACAGAGGGGAACCAAAGGGATCAGGGGGAACAGATAGGAAAAAATTGGGGAACTGTGAAAACACTGCATGACAGAGGGGAACCAAAGGAAGCAGTGGGAACGGATTGTAAAAAGTGGGGCCCATTGGGAACACTGCAGGACAGAAGGGAATCAAAGGCAGCAGGGGGAACTGATTGGAAAAAGTGGGGAACTGTGGGGAACACTGCAGAACAGAGGGGAAACAAATGGAGCAGGGGGAATGGATTGCAAAATGTGTGGAACCATGGGGAAAACTGCAGAACAGAGTGGAGCCAAAGGAGCAGGGGGAACAGATTGGAAAAAGTGGGGAGCCATGGGGAACACTGCAGAACAGAGGGCAACCAAGCGGAGTAGGGGCAACGGATGGCAAAAAGTTGGGAACCGTGGAGAACACGGAAGGACAGAGGGGAACCAAAGGGAACAAGGGGAACAGGTTGGAAAAAGTGGTGTCCCATGGGTAACACTGCAAGGCAGAGGGGAACCAAAGGGAGCAGGGGGAAAGGATTGGAAAAAGTGGGGAAGCATCGGAAACACTGCAGAACAGAAGAGAACCAAAGGGAGCAGGGGGAACAGATTGGAAAAAGTGGGGAACCGATTGGAAAAAGTAGGGAACCGTGTGGAAAAATGCAGAAAGGTGGGGAACCAAAGGGAGCAGGGGGAACGAATTGGAAAAGGTGGAGAACTGTGGGGAACACTGCAGAACAGAGTGGAACCAAAGGGAGCAGAGGGAACGGATTAGAAAAAGTGGGGAACCGTGGGGAACACTGCAGAACAGAGGGCAAACAAACGGAGCAGGGGAATGGATTGCAAAAAGTTGGGAACCGTGGAGGACAATGCAGGACAGAGGGGAAACAAACAGAGCAGGGGGAATGGATTGCAAAAAGTTGGTAAGCGTGGAGGACACTGCAGAACAGAGGGGAACCAAAGGGAGCAGGGCGAACAGATTGTAAAAAAGTGGGGAACCGTGGGGAACGCTGCAGAACAGTATGAAAAGAAAGCGAGCCGGGGGAATGGTTTGGAAAATGTGAGGAACCGTGGGGAAAACTGCAGAACAGAGTTGAGACAAAGGAGCAGGGGGAACAGATTGGAAAAAGTGGGGAAACGTGGGGAACACTGCAGAACAGAGGGGAACCAAGCGGAGCAGGGGCAACGGATTGCAAAAAGTTGGGAACCGTGGAGAACACGGAAGGACAGAGGGGAACCAAAGGGAACAGCGGGAACAGGTTGGAAAAAGTGGTGTCCCCTGGGTAACACTGCAAGGCAGAGGGGAACAATAGGGAGCAGGGGGTACAGTATGTAAAGAAATGTGTAGAATCATGGGGAACACTGTAGAATAGAGGGGAACCAAAGGGAGCAGGGGGAACGGATTGGAAAAAGTGGGGAAGCGTCGGGAACACTGCAGAACAGAGGAGAACCAAAGGGAGCAGGGGGAACAGATTGGAAAAAGTCGGGAACCGCTTGGAAAAAGTAGGGAACCGTGTGGAAAAATGCAGAAAGGTGGAGAACCAAAGGGAGCAGGGGGAATGAATTGGAAAAGGTGGAGAACTGTGGGGAACACTGCAGAACAGAGGGGAACCAAAGGGAGCAGAGGGAACGGATTGGAAAAAGTGGGGAACCGTGGGGCACACTGCATGACAGAGGGGAACCAAAGGGATCAGGGGGAACAGATAGGAAAAAATTGGGGAACTGTGAAAACACTGCATGACAGAGGGGAACCAGAGGGAGCAGGGGAAACAGATTGGAAAAAGTGGGGAACTGTGGGGAACACTGCAGAACAGAGGGGCTCCAAAGGGAGCAGAGGGAACGCATTGGAAAAAGTGGGGAACCGTTTGGAACACTGCACGACAGAGGTGAAGCAAAGGAAGCAGGGGGAACGGATTGTAAAAAGTGGGGCCCATGGGGAACACTGCAGGACAGAAGGGAATCAAAGGCAGCAGGGGGAACTGATTGGAAAAAGTGGGGAACTGTGGGGAACACTGCAGAACAGAGGGGAAACAAATGGAGCAGGGGGAATGGATTGCAAAATGTGTGGAACCATGGGGAAAACTGCAGAACAGAGTGGAGCCAAAGGAGCAGGGGGAACAGATTGCAAAAAGTGGGGCCCATGGGGAACACTGCAGGACAGAGCGGAATCAAAGGGAGCAGGGGGAACTGATTTGAAAAAGTGGGGAATCGTGCAGAACACTGCGGGACAGAGGGGAACCAAAGGGAGCAGGGGGAACGGATTAGAAAAAGTGGGGAACCATGGGGAATACTGCAGGGCAGAGGGGAGCCATAGGGAGCAGGGGCTACAGGTTGGAAAAAATGTGGAGAACCGTGAGGAACAATGCAGAACAGTGAGGAACCAAAGGGAGCAGGGGGAACAGATTGGACAAAGTGGGGAACCGTGTGGAAAAATGCAGAACAGTGGGGAAACAAACAGAGCAGGGGGAATGGATTGCAAAAAGTTGGGAAGCGTGGAGGACATTGCAGAACAGCGGGGAACCAAAGGGAGCAGGGCGAACAGATTGTAAAATAGTGGGGAATCATGGGGAACGCTGCAGAACAGTATGAAACCAAAGCGAGCCGGGGGAATGGTTTGGAAAATGTGGGGAACCTTGGGGAAAACTGCAGAACAGAGTGGAGCCAAAGGAGCAGGGGGAACAGATTGGAAAAAGTGGGGAACTGTGGGGAACACTGCAGAACAGAGCAGAACCAAAGGGAGCAGGGGGAACAGATGGAAAAAGTGGGGAACCGATTGGAAAAAGTAGGGAACCGTGTGGAAAAATGCAGAAAGGTGGGGAACCAAAGGGAGCAGGGGGAAAGAATTGGAAAATGTGGAGAACTGTGGGGAACACTGCAGAACAGAGGGGAACCAAAGGGAGCAGAGGGAACGGATTGGAAAAAGTGGGGAACCGTGGGGAACACTGCACGACAGAGCGGAACCAAAGGGAGCACGGGGAACAGCTCGGTAAAGTGGGGACCCGTGGGGAACAATGCAGAACAGAGAGGAACCAAAGGGAGCAGGGGGAACAGATTGGAAAAAGTGGGGAACCGAGTCGAAAAATGCAGAACAAAGGGGAACCAAAGGGAGCTGGGGGAACAGATTGGAAAAAGTGGGGATTCGTGGAGAGATCTGCAGAACAGAGGTGAACCAAACGAAGTAGGGGGAACGGATTGGAAAAAGTGGGGAACAGTGTGAAAAAATGCAGAACAGAGGGGAACCAGAGTTAGCAGGGGAAACAAATTGGAAAAAGTGGAGAACTGTGGGGAACACTGCAGAACAGAGGGCAAACAAACGGAGCAGGGGAATGGATTGCAAAAAGTTGGGAACCGTGGAGGACAATGCAGGACAGAGGGGAAACAAACAGAGCAGGGGGAATGGATTGCAAAAAGTTGGTAAGCGTGGAGGACACTGCAGAACAGAGGGGAACCAAAGGGAGCAGGGCGAACAGATTGTAAAAAAGTGGGGAACCGTGGGGAACGCTGCAGAACAGTATGAAAAGAAAGCGAGCCGGGGAAATGGTTTGGAAAATGTGAGGAACCGTGGGGAAAACTGCAGAACAGAGTTGAGACAAAGGAGCAGGGGGAACAGATTGGAAAAAGTGGGGAACCGTGGGGAACACTGCAGAACAGAGGGGAACCAAGCGGAGCAGGGGCAACGGATTGCAAAAAGTTGGGAACCGTGGAGAACACGGAAGGACAGAGGGGAACCAAAGGGAACAGCGGGAACAGGTTGGAAAAAGTGGTGTCCCCTGGGTAACACTGCAAGGCAGAGGGGAACAATAGGGAGCAGGGGGTACAGTATGTAAAGAAATATGTAGAATCATGGGGAACACTGTAGAATAGAGGGGAACCAAAGGGAGCAGGGGGAACGGATTGGAAAAAGTGGGGAAGCGTCGGGAACACTGCAGAACAGAGGAGAACCAAAGGGAGCAGGGGGAACTGATTGGATAAAGTGGTGTCCCATGGGTAACACTGCAAGGCAGAGGGGAACCAAAGGGAGCAGGGGGAAAGGATTGAAAAAAGTGGGGAAGCATCGGAAACACTGCAGAACAGAAGAGAACCAAAGGGAGCAGGGGGAACAGATTGGAAAAAGTGGGGAACCGATTGGAAAAAGTAGGGAACCGTGTGGAAAAATGCAGAAAGGTGGGGAACCAAAGGGAGCAGGGGGAACGAATTGGAAAAGGTGGAGAACTGTGGGGAACACTGCAGAACAGAGGGGAACCAAAGGGAGCAGAGGGAACAGATTGGAAAAAGTGGGGAACCGTGGGGCACACTGCATGACAGAGGGGAACCAAAGGGATCAGGGGGAACAGATAGGAAAAAATTGGGGAACTGTGAAAACACTGCATGACAGAGGGGAACCAAAGGAAGCAGTGGGAACGGATTGTAAAAAGTGGGGCCCATTGGGAACACTGCAGGACAGAAGGGAATCAAAGGCAGCAGGGGGAACTGATTGGAAAAAGTGGGGAACTGTGGGGAACACTGCAGAACAGAGGGGAAACAAATGGAGCAGGGGGAATGGATTGCAAAATGTGTGGAACCATGGGGAAAACTGCAGAACAGAGTGGAGCCAAAGGAGCAGGGGGAACAGATTGGAAAAAGTGGGGAGCCATGGGGAACACTGCAGAACAGAGGGCAACCAAGCGGAGTAGGGGCAACGGATGGCAAAAAGTTGGGAACCGTGGAGAACACGGAAGGACAGAGGGGAACCAAAGGGAACAAGGGGAACAGGTTGGAAAAAGTGGTGTCCCATGGGTAACACTGCAAGGCAGAGGGGAACCAAAGGGAGCAGGGGGAAAGGATTGGAAAAAGTGGGGAAGCATCGGAAACACTGCAGAACAGAAGAGAACCAAAGGGAGCAGGGGGAACAGATTGGAAAAAGTGGGGAACCGATTGGAAAAAGTAGGGAACCGTGTGGAAAAATGCAGAAAGGTGGGGAACCAAAGGGAGCAGGGGGAACGAATTGGAAAAGGTGGAGAACTGTGGGGAACACTGCAGAACAGAGTGGAACCAAAGGGAGCAGAGGGAACGGATTAGAAAAAGTGGGGAACCGTGGGGAACACTGCAGAACAGAGGGCAAACAAACGGAGCAGGGGAATGGATTGCAAAAAGTTGGGAACCGTGGAGGACAATGCAGGACAGAGGGGAAACAAACAGAGCAGGGGGAATGGATTGCAAAAAGTTGGTAAGCGTGGAGGACACTGCAGAACAGAGGGGAACCAAAGGGAGCAGGGCGAACAGATTGTAAAAAAGTGGGGAACCGTGGGGAACGCTGCAGAACAGTATGAAAAGAAAGCGAGCCGGGGGAATGGTTTGGAAAATGTGAGGAACCGTGGGGAAAACTGCAGAACAGAGTTGAGACAAAGGAGCAGGGGGAACAGATTGGAAAAAGTGGGGAACCGTGGGGAACACTGCAGAACAGAGGGGAACCAAGCGGAGCAGGGGCAACGGATTGCAAAAAGTTGGGAACCGTGGAGAACACGGAAGGACAGAGGGGAACCAAAGGGAACAGCGGGAACAGGTTGGAAAAAGTGGTGTCCCCTGGGTAACACTGCAAGGCAGAGGGGAACAATAGGGAGCAGGGGGTACAGTATGTAAAGAAATGTGTAGAATCATGGGGAACACTGTAGAATAGAGGGGAACCAAAGGGAGCAGGGGGAACGGATTGGAAAAAGTGGGGAAGCGTCGGGAACACTGCAGAACAGAGGAGAACCAAAGGGAGCAGGGGGAACAGATTGGAAAAAGTCGGGAACCGATTGGAAAAAGTAGGGAACCGTGTGGAAAAATGCAGAAAGGTGGAGAACCAAAGGGAGCAGGGGGAATGAATTGGAAAAGGTGGAGAACTGTGGGGAACACTGCAGAACAGAGGGGAACCAAAGGGAGCAGAGGGAACGGATTGGAAAAAGTGGGGAACCGTGGGGCACACTGCATGACAGAGGGGAACCAAAGGGATCAGGGGGAACAGATAGGAAAAAATTGGGGAACTGTGAAAACACTGCATGACAGAGGGGAACCAAAGGGAACAGGAGGTACAGGTTGGAAAAAGTGGGGAACCGTGGAGGACACTGCAGAACAGAGGGGAACCAGAGGGAGCAGGGGAAACAGATTGGAAAAAGTGGGGAACTGTGGGGAACACTGCAGAACAGAGGGGCTCCAAAGGGAGCAGAGGGAACGCATTGGAAAAAGTGGGGAACCGTTTGGAACACTGCACGACAGAGGTGAAGCAAAGGAAGCAGGGGGAACGGATTGTAAAAAGTGGGGCCCATGGGGAACACTGCAGGACAGAAGGGAATCAAAGGCAGCAGGGGGAACTGATTGCAAAATGTGTGGAACCATGGGGAAAACTGCAGAACAGAGTGGAGCCAAAGGAGCAGGGGGAACAGATTGCAAAAAGTGGGGCCCATGGGGAACACTGCAGGACAGAGCGGAATCAAAGGGAGCAGGGGGAACTGATTTGAAAAAGTGGGGAATCGTGCAGAACACTGCGGGACAGAGGGGAACCAAAGGGAGCAGGGGGAACGGATTAGAAAAAGTGGGGAACCATGGGGAATACTGCAGGGCAGAGGGGAGCCATAGGGAGCAGGGGCTACAGGTTGGAAAAAATGTGGAGAACCGTGAGGAACAATGCAGAACAGTGAGGAACCAAAGGGAGCAGGGGGAACAGATTGGACAAAGTGGGGAACCGTGTGGAAAAATGCAGAACAGTGGGGAAACAAACAGAGCAGGGGGAATGGATTGCAAAAAGTTGGGAAGCGTGGAGGACATTGCAGAACAGCGGGGAACCAAAGGGAGCAGGGCGAACAGATTGTAAAATAGTGGGGAATCATGGGGAACGCTGCAGAACAGTATGAAACCAAAGCGAGCCGGGGGAATGGTTTGGAAAATGTGGGGAACCTTGGGGAAAACTGCAGAACAGAGTGGAGCCAAAGGAGCAGAGGGAACAGATTGGAAAAAGTGGGGAACTGTGGGGAACACTGCAGAACAGAGCAGAACCAAAGGGAGCAGGGGGAACAGATGGAAAAAGTGGGGAACCGATTGGAAAAAGTAGGGAACCGTGTGGAAAAATGCAGAAAGGTGGGGAACCAAAGGGAGCAGGGGGAAAGAATTGGAAAATGTGGAGAACTGTGGGGAACACTGCAGAACAGAGGGGAACCAAAGGGAGCAGAGGGAACGGATTGGAAAAAGTGGGGAACCGTGGGGAACACTGCACGACAGAGCGGAACCAAAGGGAGCACGGGGAACAGCTCGGTAAAGTGGGGACCCGTGGGGAACAATGCAGAACAGAGAGGAACCAAAGGGAGCAGGGGGAACAGATTGGAAAAAGTGGGGAACCGAGTCGAAAAATGCAGAACAAAGGGGAACCAAAGGGAGCTGGGGGAACAGATTGGAAAAAGTGGGGATTCGTGGAGAGATCTGCAGAACAGAGGTGAACCAAACGAAACAGGGGGAACGGATTGGAAAAAGTGGGGAACAGTGTGAAAAAATGCAGAACAGAGGGGAACCAGAGTTAGCAGGGGAAACAAATTGGAAAAAGTGGAGAACTGTGGGGAACACTGCAGAACAGAGGGCAAACAAACGGAGCAGGGGAATGGATTGCAAAAAGTTGGGAACCGTGGAGGACAATGCAGGACAGAGGGGAAACAAACAGAGCAGGGGGAATGGATTGCAAAAAGTTGGTAAGCGTGGAGGACACTGCAGAACAGAGGGGAACCAAAGGGAGCAGGGCGAACAGATTGTAAAAAAGTGGGGAACCGTGGGGAACGCTGCAGAACAGTATGAAAAGAAAGCGAGCCGGGGAAATGGTTTGGAAAATGTGAGGAACCGTGGGGAAAACTGCAGAACAGAGTTGAGACAAAGGAGCAGGGGGAACAGATTGGAAAAAGTGGGGAACCGTGGGGAACACTGCAGAACAGAGGGGAACCAAGCGGAGCAGGGGCAACGGATTGCAAAAAGTTGGGAACCGTGGAGAACACGGAAGGACAGAGGGGAACCAAAGGGAACAGCGGGAACAGGTTGGAAAAAGTGGTGTCCCCTGGGTAACACTGCAAGGCCGAGGGGAACAATAGGGAGCAGGGGGTACAGTATGTAAAGAAATATGTAGAATCATGGGGAACACTGTAGAATAGAGGGGAACCAAAGGGAGCAGGGGGAACGGATTGGAAAAAGTGGGGAAGCGTCGGGAACACTGCAGAACAGAGGAGAACCAAAGGGAGCAGGGGGAACAGATTGGAAAAAGTGGTGTCCCATGGGTAACACTGCAAGGCAGAGGGGAACCAAAGGGAGCAGGGGGAAAGGATTGGAAAAAGTGGGGAAGCATCGGAAACACTGCAGAACAGAAGAGAACCAAAGGGAGCAGGGGGAACAGATTGGAAAAAGTGGGGAACCGATTGGAAAAAGTAGGGAACCGTGTGGAAAAATGCAGAAAGGTGGGGAACCAAAGGGAGCAGGGGGAACGAATTGGAAAAGGTGGAGAACTGTGTGGAACACTGCAGAACAGAGGGGAACCAAAGGGAGCAGAGGGAACAGATTGGAAAAAGTGGGGAACCGTGGGGCACACTGCATGACAGAGGGGAACCAAAGGGATCAGGGGGAACAGATAGGAAAAAATTGGGGAACTGTGAAAACACTGCATGACAGAGGGGAACCAAAGGGAGCAGGGGGAACAGATTGGAAAAAGTGGGGAACCGTGTGGAAAAATGCAGAACAGTGGGGAAACAAAGGGTGCAGGAGGAACAGATTAGAAGAAGTGGGGTTCTTTGGCTTGGCTTCGCGGACGAAGATTTATGGAGGCGGTAAAAAGTCCACGTCAGCTGCAGGCTCGTTTGTGGCTGACCAGTCCGATGCGGGACAGGCAGACACGATTGCAGCGGTTGCAAGGGAAAATTGGTTGGTTGGGGTTGGGTGTTGGGTTTTTCCTCCTTTGCCTTTTGTCAGTGAGGTGGGCTCTGCGGTCTTCTTCAAAGGAGGCTGCTGCCCGCCAAACTGTGAGGCGCCAAGATGCACGGTTTGAGGCGTTATCATCCCACTGGCGGTGGTCAATGTGGCAGGCACCAAGAGATTTCTTTAGGCAGTCCTTGTACCTTTTCTTTGGTGCACCTCTGTCACGGTGGCCAGTGGAGAGCTCGCCATATAATACGATCTTGGGAAGGCGATGGTCCTCCATTCTGGAGACGTGACCCATCCAGCGCAGCTGGATCTTCAGCAGCGTGGACTCGATGCTGTCGACCTCTGCCATCTCGAGTACCTCGACGTTAGGGGTGTGAGCACTCCAATGGATGTTGAGGATGGAGCGGAGACAACGCTGGTGGAAGCGTTCTAGGAGCCGTAGGTGGTGCCGGTAGAGGACCCATGATTCGGAGCCGAACAGGAGTGTGGGTATGACAACGGCTCTGTATACGCTTATCTTTGTGAGGTTTTTCAGTTGGTTGTTTTTCCAGACTCTTTTGTGTAGTCTTCCAAAGGCGCTATTTGCCTTGGCGAGTCTGTTGTCTATCTCATTGTCGCTCCTTGCATCTGATGAAAGTGGGGTAGCGTGTGGAAAAATGCACAACAGTGGGGAACCAAAGGGAGCAGGGGGTACAGGATGGAAAAAAATGTGGAGAATCGTGGGGAACACTGCAGAATAGAGGGGAACCAAAGGGAGCACGGTGAACGGATTGGAAAAAGTGGGGAAGCGTCGGGAACACTGCAGAAATGAGGCGAACCAAATGGAACAGGGGGAATGGATTGGAAAAAGTGGGGAATCATGGGGGACACTGCAGGGCAGAGGAGAACCATAGGGAGCAGTGGGTACAGGTTGGAAAAATGTGGAGAACCGTGAGGAAAACTGCAGAACAGTGAGGAACCAAAGGGAGCAGGGGGAACAGTTTTGAAAAAGTGGGGAACCGTGTGCAAAAATGCAGAACAGTGGGGAACCAAAGGGAGCAGGAGGAACAGATTGGAAAAAGTTGAGAACAGTGGGGAAAACTGCAGAACAGAGCGGAACCAAAGGGAGCAGGGGGAACAGCTCGGAAAAGTGGGGACCCGTGGGGAACAATGCAGAACAGAGAGGAACCAAAGGGAGCAGGGGGAACAGATTGGAAAAAGTGGGGATTCGTGGAGAGATCTGCAGAACAGAGGTGAACCAAAGGAAGCAGGGGGAACGGATTGGAAAAAGTGGGGAACAGTGTGGAAAAATGCAGAACAGAGGGGAACCAGAGATAGCAGGGGAAACAGATTGGAAAAAGTGGGGAACTGTGGGGAACACTGCAGAACAGAGGGCAAACAAACGGAGCAGGGGAAATGGATTGCAAAAAGTTGGGAACCGTGGAGGACAATGCAGGACAGAGGGGAAACAAACAGAGCAGGGGGAATGGATTGCAAAAAGTTGGTAAGCGTGGAGGACACTGCAGAACAGAGGGGAACCAAAGGGAGCAGGGCGAACAGATTGTAAAAAAGAGGGGAACCGTGGGGAACGCTGCAGAACAGTATGAAAAGAAAGAGTGCCGGGGGAATGGTTTGGAAAATGTGAGGAACCGTGGGGAAAACTGCAGAACAGAGTTGAGAAAAAGGGGCAGGAGGAACAGATTGGAAAAAGTTGGGAACCGTGGGGAACACTGCAGAACAGAGGGGAACCAAGCGGAGCAGGGGCAACGGATTGCAAAAAGTTGGGAACCGTGGAGAACACGGAAGGACAGAGGGGAACCAAAGGGAACAAGGGGAACAGGTTGGAAAAAGTGGTATCCCATGGGTAACACTGCAAGGCAGAGGGGAACCATAGGGAGCAGGGGGTACAGTATGTAAAAAAATGTGGAGAATCGTGGAGAACACTGTAGAATAGAGGGGAACCAAAGGCAGCAGGGGGAACGGATTGGAAAAAGTGGGGGTGTTTCGGGAACACTGCAGAACAGAGGAGAACCAAAGGGAGCAGGGGGAACAGATTGGAAAAAGGGGGGAATCGACTGGAAAAAGTAGGGAACCGTGTGGAAAAATGCAGAAAGGTGGGAAACCAAAGGGAGCAGGGGGAACGAATTGGAAAATGTGGAGAACTGTGGGGAACACTGCAGAACAGAGGGGAACCAAAGGGAGCAGAGGGAACGGATTGGAAAAAGTGGGGAACCGTGGGGCACACTGCATGACAGAGGGGAACCAAAAGTATCAGGGGGAACAGATAGGAAAAAATTGGGGAACTGTGAAAACACTGCATGACAGAGGGGAACCAAAGGGAACAGGAGGTACAGGTTGGAAAAAGTGGGGAACCGTGGAGGACACTGCAGGACAGAGGGGAACCAAAGGGAGCAGGGCGAACAGATTGTAAAAAAGTGGGGAACCGTGGGCAACACTGCAGAACAGTATGAAACCAAAGCGAGCCGGGGGAACAGTTTGGAAAATGTGGGGAACCGTGGAGATCACTGCAGAACAGAGGGGAACCAAAGGGAGCACGGGAACGGATTGGAAAAAGTGGGGAACCGTGGGGAACACTGAACAATAGAGGGGAACAAAAGGGAGCAGGGGAAATGGATTGGAAAAAGTGGGGAACAGTGGGAAACACTGCAGAACCAAAGGGAGCAGGTGGAACAGTTTGGAAAATATGTAGAGAACAATAGCGAAAACTGCAGAACAGAGTGGAGCGAAAGGAGCAGGGGGAACAGATTGGAAAAAGTGGAGTCCCATGGGGAACACTGCAAGGCAGAGGGGAACCATATGGAGCAGGGAGTACAGGATGGAAAAAAATGTGGAGAAACGTGGGGAACAATGCAGAATAGAGGGGAACAAAAGGGAGCTGGGGGAACGTATTGGAAAATGTGGGAAAGCGTCGGGAACACTGCAGAACAGAGGCAACAAAAGGGAACAGGGGGAACGGATGGAAAAAAGTGGGGAACCATGGGGGACACTGCAGGGCAGAGGGGAACCATAAGGAGCAGGGGGTGCTGGTTGGAAAAAATGTGGAGAACAGTGAGGAATCAAAGGGAGCAGGGGGAACAGATTGGAAAAAGTGGGGAACCGTGTGGAAAAATGCAGAACAGTGGGGAACCAAAGGGAGCAGGGGGAAAAGATTGGAAAAAGTGGGGAATCGTGGGGAGTTCTGCAGAACAGAGGTGAACCAAAGGAAGCAGGGGGAACAGATTGGAAAAAGTGGGGAACAGTGTGGAAAAATGCAGAACAGAGGGGAACCAGAGGTAGTAGGGGAAACAGATTGGAAAAAGTGGGGAATCGTGGGGAGTTCTGCAGAACAGAGGTGAACCAAAGGAAGCAGGGGGAACAGATTGGAAAAAGTGGGGAACAGTGTGGAAAAATGCAGAACAGAGGGGAACCAGAGGTAGTAGGGGAAACAGATTGGAAAAAGAGGGGAACCGTGGGGAACACTGCAGAACAGAGGGGCACCAAAGGGAGCAGAGGGAACACATTGGAATAAGTGGGGAACTGTGGGGAATACTGCACGACAGAGGGGAACCAAAGGAAGCAGGGGGAACGGATTGTAAAAAGTTGGGCCCATGGGGAACACTGTAGGACAGAGGGGAATCAAAGGGAGCAGGGGGAACTGATTGCAAAAAGTTGGGAACCGTGGAAGACAATGCAGGACAGAGGGGAAACAAACAGAGCAGGGGTAATGGATTGCAAAAAGTTGGTAAGCGTGGAGGACACTGCAGAACAGAGGGGAACCAAAGGGAGCAGGGCGAACAGATTGTAAAAAAGTGGGGAACCGTGGGGAACGCTGCAGAACAGTGTGAAAAGAAAGCGAGCCGGGGGAATGGTTTGGAAAATGTGGGGAACCGTGGGGAAAACTGCAGAACAGAGTGGAGCCAAAGGAGCAGGGGCAACAGATTGGAAAAAGTGGGGAACCGTTTGGAACACTGCACGACAAAGGGGAACCAAAGGAAGCAGGGGGAACGGATTGTAAAAAGTGGGGCCCATGGGGAACACTGCAGGACAGAGGGGAATCAAAGGGAGCAGGGGGAACTGATTGGAAAAAGTGGGGAACTGTGGGGAACACTGCAGAACAGAGGGGAAACAAAGGGAGCAGGGGGTATGTTTTGCAAAATGTGGGGAACCATGCGGAAAACTGCAGAACAAAGTGGAGCCAAAGGAGCAGGGGGAACGGATTGCAAAAAGTGGGGCCCATGGGGAACACTGCAGGACAGAGCGGAATCAAAGGGAGCAGGGGGAACTGATTGGAAAAAGTGGGGAATCGTGCAGAACACTGCGGGACAGAGGGGAACCAAAGGGAATAGGGGGAACGGATTAGAAAAAGTGGGGAACCATGGCGAATACTGCAGGGCAGAGGGGAGCCTTAGGGAGCAGGGGCTACAGGTTGGAAAAAATGTGGAGAACCGTGAGGAACACTGCAGAACAGTGAGGAACCAAAGAGAGCATGGGGAACAGATTAGAAAAAGTGGGGAACCGTGTGGAAAAATGCAGAACAGTGGGGAAACAAACAGAGCAGGGGGAATGGATTGCAAAAAGTTGGTAAGCGTGGAGGACATTGCAGAACAGAGGGGAACCAAAGGGAGCAGGGCGAACAGATTGTAAAATAGTGGGGAACCGTGGGGAACGCTGCAGAACAGAATGAAACCAAAGCGAGCCGGGGGAATCGTTTGGAAAATGTGGGGAACCTTGGGGAAAACTGCAGAACAGAGTGGAGCCAAAGGAGCAGGGGGAACAGATTGGAAAAAGTTGGGAACCGTGTGGAAAAATGCAGAAAGGTGGGGAACCAAAGGGAGCAGGGGGAAAGAATTGGAAAATGTGGAGAACTGTGGGGAACACTGCAGAACAGAGGGGAACCAAAGGGAGCAGAGGGAACGGATTGGAAAAAGTGGGGAACCGTGGGGAACACTGCACGACAGAGGGGAACCAAAGACATCAGGGGGAACAGATAGGAAAAAATTGGGGAACTGTGAAAACACTGCATGACAGAGGGGAACCAAAGGGAGCAGTAGGTACAGGTTGGAAAAAGTGGGGAACCGTGGAGGACACTGCAGGACAGAGGGAAACCAAAGGGAGCAGGGCGAACAGATTGTAAAAAAGTGGGGAACCGTGGGGAACACTGCAGAACAGTTTGAAACCAAAGCGAGCAGGGGGAACAGTTTGGAAAATGTGGGGAACCGTAGGGAACACTGCAGAACAGAGGGGAACCAATAAGAGCAGGGGAACGCATTGGAAAAAGTGGGGAATCGTGGGGAACACTGCAGAACAGTGAGGAACCAAAGGGAGCAGGGGGAACAGATTGGAAAAAGTGGGGAACCGTGTGGAAAAATGCAGAACAGTGGGGAAACAAAGGGTGCAGGAGGAACAGATTAGAAGAAGTGGAGTAGCGTGTGGAAAAATGCACAACAGTGGGGAACCAAAGGGAACAGGGGGTATAGGATGGAAAAAAATGTGGAGAATCGTGGGGAACACTGCAGAATAGAGTTGAACCAAAGGGAGCAGGGGGAATGGATTGGAAAAAGTGGGGAAGCGTCGGGAACAATGCAGAACAGAGGCGAACCAAAGGGAACAGGGGGAATTGATTGGAAAAAGTGGGGAACCATGGGGGACACTGCAGGGCAGAGGAGAACCATAGGGAGCAGGGGGTACAGGTTGGAAAAATGTGGAGAACCGTGAGGAAAACTGCAGAACAGTGAGGAACCAAAGGGAGCAGGGGGAACAGTTTTGAAAAAGTGGGGAACCGTGGGCAAAAATGCAGAACAGTGGGGAACCAAAGGGAGCAGGAGGAACAGATTGGAAAAAGTTGAGAACAGTGGGGAAAACTGCAGAACAGAGCGGAACCAAAGGGAGCACGGGGAACAGCTCGGAAAAGTGGGGACCCATGGGGAACAATGCAGAACAGAGAGGAACCAAAGGGAGAAGGGTGAACAGATTGGAAAAAGTGGGGAATCGTGGGGAGTTCTGCAGAACAGTGGGGACCCAAAGGGAGCAGGGGGAAAGGATTCGAAAAAGTGGGGAACCGAGTCGAAAAATGCAGAACAAAGGGGAACCAAAGGGAGCTGGGGGAACAGATTGGAAAAAGTGGGGATTCGTGGAAAGATCTGCAGAACAGAGGTGAACCAAACGAAGCAGGGGGAACGGATTGGAAAAAGTGGGGAACAGTGTGAAAAAATGCAGAACAGAGGGGAACCAGAGTTAGCAGGGGAAACAGATTGGAAAAAGTGGGGAACTGTGGGGAACACTGCAGAACAGAGGGCAAACAAACGGAGCAGGGGAATGGATTGCAAAAAGTTGGGAACCGTGGAGGACAATGCAGGACAGAGGAGAAACAAACAGAGCAGGGGGAATGGATTGCAAAAAGTTGGTAAGCATGGAGGACACTGCAGAACAGAGGGGAACCAAAGGGAGCAGGGCGAACAGATTGTAAAAAAGTGGGGAACCGTGGGGAACGCTGCAGAACAGTATGAAAAGAAAGCGAGCCGGGGGAATGGTTTGGAAAATGTGAGGAAACGTGGGGAAAACTGCAGAACAGAGTTGAGACAAAGGAGCAGGGGGAACAGATTGGAAAAAGTGGTGTCCCATGGGTAACACTGCAAGGCAGAGGGGAACAATAGGGAGCAGGGGGTACAGTATGTAAAGAAATGTGGAGAATTATGGGGAACACTGTAGAATAGAGGGGAACCAAAGGGAGCAGGGGGAACGGATTGGAAAAAGTGGAGAACTGTGGGGAACACTGCAGAACAGAGGGGAACCAAAGGGAGCAGAGGGAACGGATTGGAAAAAGTGGGGAACCGTGGGGCACACTGCATGACAGAGGGGAACCAAAGGGATCAGGGGGAACAGATAGGAAAAAATTGGGGAACTGTGAAAACACTGCATGACAGAGGGGAACCAAAGGGAACAGGAGGTACAGGTTGGAAAAATTGGGGAACCGTGGAGGACACTGCAGAACAGAGGGGAACCAGAGGGAGCAGGGGAAACAGATTGGAAAAAGTGGGGAACTGTGGGGAACACTGCAGAACAGAGGGGCACCAAAGGGAGCAGAGGGAACGCATTGGAAAAAGTGGGGAACCGTTTGGAACACTGCACGACAGAGGTGAAGCAAAGGAAGCAGGGGGAACGGATTGTAAAAAGTGGGGCCCATGGGGAACACTGCAGGACAGAGGGGAATCAAAGGCAGCAGGGGGAACTGATTGGAAAAAGTGGGGAACTGTGGGGAACACTGCAGAACAGAGGGGAAACAAATGGAGCAGGGGGAATGGATTGCAAAATGTGTGGAACTATGGGGAAAACTGCAGAACACAGTGGAGCCAAAGGAGCAGGGGGAACAGATTGCAAAAAGTGGGGCCCATGGGGAACACTGCAGAACAGAGCGGAATCAAAGGGAGCAGGGGGAACTGATTTGAAAAGGTGGGGAATCGTGCAGAACACTGCGGGACAGAGGGGAACCAAAGGGAGCAGGGGGAACGGATTAGAAAAAGTGGGGAACCATGGGGAATACTGCAGGGCAGAGGAGAGCCATAGGGAGCAGGGGCTACAGGTTGGAAAAAATGTGGAGAACCGTGAGGAACACTGCAGAACAGTGAGGAACCAAAGGGAGCAGGGGGAACAGATTGGACAAAGTGGGGAACCGTGTGGAAAAATGCAGAACAGTGGGGAAACAAATAGAGCAGGGGGAATGGATTGCAAAAAGTTGGGAAGGGTGGAGGACATTGCAGAACAGCGGGGAACCAAAGGGAGCAGGGCGAACAGATTGTAAAATAGTGGGGAACCATGGGGAACGCTGCAGAACAGTATGAAACCAAAGCGAGCCGGGGGAATGGTTTGGAAAATGTGGGGAACCTTGGGGAAAACTGCAGAACAGAGTGGAGCCAAAGGAGCAGGGGGAACAGATTGGAAAAAGTGGGGAACTGTGGGGAACACTGCAGAACAGAGCAGAACCAAAGGGAGCAGGGGGAACAGATTGGAAAAAGTGGGGAACCGATTGGAAAAAGTAGGGAACCGTGTGGAAAAATGCAGAAAGGTGGGGAACCAAAGGGAGCAGGGGGAAAGAATTGGAAAATGTGGAGAACTGTGGGGAACACTGCAGAACAGAGGGGAACCAAAGGGAGCAGAGGGAACGGATTGGAAAAAGTGGGGAACCGTGGGGAACACTGCACGACGGAGGGGAACCAAAGGGATCGGGGGAACAGATAGGAAAAAATTGGGGAACTGTGAAAACACTGCATGACAGAGGGGAACCATAGGGAGCAGGAGGTACAGGTTGGAAAAAGTGGGGAACCGTGGAGGACACTGCAGGACAGAGGGGAACCAAAGGGACCAGGGCGAACAGATTGTAAAAAAGTGGGGAACCGTGGGGAACACTGCAGAACAGTATGAAACCAAAGCGAGCAGGGGGAACAGTTTGGAAAATGTGGGGAACCGTGGGGATCACTGCAGAACAGAGGGGAACCAAAGGGAGCAGGGGGAACAGATTGGAAAAAGTGGGGAACCATGTGGTAAAATGCAGAACAGTGGGGAAACAAAGGGTGCAGGAGGAACAGATTAGAAGAAGTGGGGTACCGTGTAGAAAAATGCAGAAGAGTGGGGAACCAAAGGGAGCAGGAGGGACAAATTGGAAAAAGTTGAGAACAGTGGGGAAAACTGCAGAGCAGAGAGGAACCAAAGGGAGCAGGGGGAAAGAATTGGAAAAAGTGGAGACCCGTGGGGAACAATGCAGAACAGAGAGGAACCAAAGGGAGCAGGGGGAACAGATTGGAAAAAGTGGGGAACCGTGTGGAAAAATGCAGAACAAAGGGGAACCAAAGGGATCGGGGGAACAGATTGGAAAAAGTGGGGAACAGTGTGGAAAAATGCAGAACAGAGGGGAACCAGAGGTAGCAGGGGAAACAGATTGGAAAAAGTGGGGAACTGTGGGGAACACTGCAGAACAGAGGGCAAACAAACGGAGCAGGGGAAATGGATTGCAAAAAGTTGGGAACCGTGGAGGACAATGCATGACAGAGGGGAAACAAACAGAGCAGGGGGAATGGATTGCAAAAAGTTGGTAAGCGTGGAGGACACTGCAGAACAGAGGGGAAACAAAGGGAGCAGGGCGAACAGATTGTAAAAAAAGTGGGGAACCGTGGGGAACTCTGCAGAACAGTATGAAAAGAAAGCGAGCCGGGGGAATGGTTTGGAAAATATGAGGAACCGTGGGGAAAACTGCAGAACAGAGTTGAGACAAAGGAGCAGGGGGAACAGATTGGAAAAAGTGGGGAACCGTGGGGAACACGGAAGGACAGAGGGGAACCAAAGGGAACAAGGGGAACAGGTTGGAACAAGTGGTGTCCCATGGGTAACACTGCAAGGCAGAGGGGAACCAAAGGGAGCAGGGGGTACGGATTGGAAAAAGTGGGGAAGCGTCGGGAACACTGCAGAACAGAGGAGAACCAAAGGGAGCAGGGGGAACGAATTGGAAAAAGTGGGGAAGCGTCGGGAACACTGCAGAACAGTGGGGAAACAAAGGGTGCAGGAGGAACAGATTAGAAGAAGTGGGGTAGCGTGTGGAAAAATGCACAACAGTGGGGAACCAAAGGGAGCAGGGGGTACAGGATGGAAAAAAATGTGGAGAATCGTGGGGAACACTGCAGAATAGAGGGGAACCAAAGGGAGCAGGGGGAACGGATTGGAAAAAGTGGGGAACAGTGTGAAAAAATGCAGAACAGAGGGGAACCAGAGTTAGCAGGGGAAACAAATTGGAAAAAGTGGAGAACTGTGGGGAACACTGCAGAACAGAGGGCAAACAAACGGAGCAGGGGAATGGATTGCAAAAAGTTGGGAACCGTGGAGGACAATGCAGGACAGAGGGGAAACAAACAGAGCAGGGGGAATGGATTGCAAAAAGTTGGTAAGCGTGGAGGACACTGCAGAACAGAGGGGAACCAAAGGGAGCAGGGCGAACAGATTGTAAAAAAGTGGGGAACCGTGGGGAACGCTGCAGAACAGTATGAAAAGAAAGCGAGCCGGGGAAATGGTTTGGAAAATGTGAGGAACCGTGGGGAAAACTGCAGAACAGAGTTGAGACAAAGGAGCAGGGGGAACAGATTGGAAAAAGTGGGGAACCGTGGGGAACACTGCAGAACAGAGGGGAACCAAGCGGAGCAGGGGCAACGGATTGCAAAAAGTTGGGAACCGTGGAGAACACGGAAGGACAGAGGGGAACCAAAGGGAACAGCGGGAACAGGTTGGAAAAAGTGGTGTCCCCTGGGTAACACTGCAAGGCAGAGGGGAACAATAGGGAGCAGGGGGTACAGTATGTAAAGAAATATGTAGAATCATGGGGAACACTGTAGAATAGAGGGGAACCAAAGGGAGCAGGGGGAACGGATTGGAAAAAGTGGGGAAGCGTCGGGAACACTGCAGAACAGAGGAGAACCAAAGGGAGCAGGGGGAACAGATTGGAAAAAGTCGGGAACCGATTGGAAAAAGTAGGGAACCGTGTGGAAAAATGCAGAAAGGTGGAGAACCAAAGGGAACAGGGGGAATGAATTGGAAAAGGTGGAGAACTGTGGGGAACACTGCAGAACAGAGGGGAACCAAAGGGAGCAGAGGGAACGGATTGGAAAAAGTGGGGAACCGTGGGGCACACTGCATGACAGAGGGGAACCAAAGGGATCAGGGGGAACAGATAGGAAAAAATTGGGGAACTGTGAAAACACTGCATGACAGAGGGGAACCAAAGGGAACAGGAGGTACAGGTTGGAAAAAGTGGGGAACCGTGGAGGACACTGCAGAACAGAGGGGAACAAGAGGGAGCAGGGGAAACAGATTGGAAAAAGTGGGGAACTGTGGGGAACACTGCAGAACAGAGGGGCACCAAAGGGAGCAGAGGGAACGCATTGGAAAAAGTGGGGAACCGTTTGGAACACTGCACGACAGAGGTGAAGCAAAGGAAGCAGGGGTAACGGATTGTAAAAAGTGGGGCCCATGGGGAACACTGCAGGACAGAAGGGAATCAAAGGCAGCATGGGGAACTGATTGGAAAAAGTGGGGAACTGTGGGGAACACTGCAGAACAGAGGGGAAACAAATGGAGCAGGGGGAATGGATTGCAAAAAGTTGGGAAGCGTGGAGGACATTGCAGAACAGCGGGGAACCAAAGGGAGCAGGGCGAACAGATTGTAAAATAGTGGGGAACCATGGGGAACGCTGCAGAACAGTATGAAACCAAAGCGAGCCGGGGGAATGGTTTGGAAAATGTGGGGAACCTTGGGGAAAACTGCAGAACAGAGTGGAGCCAAAGGAGCAGGGGGAACAGATTGGAAAAAGTGGGGAACTGTGGGGAACACTGCAGGACAGAGCAGAACCAAAGGGAGCAGGGGGAACAGATTGGAAAAAGTGGGGAACCGATTGGAAAAAGTAGGGAACCGTGTGGAAAAATGCAGAAAGGTGGGGAACCAAAGGGAGCAGGGGGAAAGAATTGGAAAATGTGGAGAACTGTGGGGAACACTGCAGAACAGAGGGGAACCAAAGGGAGCAGAGGGAACGGATTGGAAAAAGTGGGGAACCGTGGGGAAAACTGCACGACAGAGGGGAACCAAAGGTATCAGGGGGAACAGATAGGAAAAAATTGAGGAACTGTGAAAACACTGCATGACAGATGGGAACCAAAGGGAGCAGGAGGTACAGGTTGGAAAAAGTGGGGAACCGTGGAGGACACTGCAGGTCAGAGAGGAACCAAAGGGAGCAGGGCCAACGGATTGTAAAAAGTGGGGCCCATGGGGAACACTGCAGGACAGAAGGGAATCAAAGGCAGCAGGGGGAACTGATTGGAAAAAGTGGGGAACTGTGGGGAACACTGCAGAACAGAGGGGAAACAAATGGAGCAGGGGGAATGGATTGCAAAATGTGTGGAACCATGGGGAAAACTGCAGAACAGAGTGGAGCCAAAGGAGCAGGGGGAACAGATTGCAAAAAGTGGGGCCCATGGGGAACACTGCAGGACAGAGCGGAATCAAAGGGAGCAGGGGGAACTGATTTGAAAAAGTGGGGAATCGTGCAGAACACTGCGGGACAGAGGGGAACCAAAGGGAGCAGGGGGAACGGATTAGAAAATGTGGGGAACCATGGGGAATACTTCAGGGCAGAGGGGAGCCATAGGGAGCAGGGGCTACAGGTTGGAAAAAATGTGGAGAACCGTGAGGAACAATGCAGAACAGTGAGGAACCAAAGGGAGCAGGGGGAACAGATTGGACAAAGTGGGGAACCGTGTGGAAAAATGCAGAACAGTGGGGAAACAAACAGAGCAGGGGGAATGGATTGCAAAAAGTTGGGAAGCGTGGAGGACATTGCAGAACAGCGGGGAACCAAAGGGAGCAGGGCGAACAGATTGTAAAATAGTGGGGAACCATGGGGAACGCTGCAGAACAGTATGAAACCAAAGCGAGCCGGGGGAATGGTTTGGAAAATGTGGGGAACCTTGGGGAAAACTGCAGAACAGAGTGGAGCCAAAGGAGCAGGGGGAACAGATTGGAAAAAGTGGGGA
This sequence comes from Narcine bancroftii, assembly GCF_036971445.1. Classification (NCBI taxonomy): domain Eukaryota; kingdom Metazoa; phylum Chordata; class Chondrichthyes; order Torpediniformes; family Narcinidae; genus Narcine; species Narcine bancroftii. Next base: position 909,580 of record NW_027211854.1, on the reverse strand, counting down.
ACTGTGGGGAACACTGCAGAACAGAGCAGAACCAAAGGGAGCAGGGGGAACAGATTGGAAAAAGTGGGGAACCGATTGGAAAAAGTAGGGAACCGTGTGGAAAAATGCAGAAAGGTGGGGAACCAAAGGGAGCAGGGGGAAAGAATTGGAAAATGTGGAGAACTGTGGGGAACACTGCAGAACAGAGGGGAACCAAAGGGAACAGGGGGAACAGATAGGAAAAAATTGAGGAACTGTGAAAACACTGCATGACAGATGGGAACCAATGGGAGCAGGAGGTACAGGTTGGAAAAAGTGGGGAACCGTGGAGGACACTGCAGGTCAGAGGGGAACCAAAGGGAGCAGGGCCAACAGATTGTAAAAAAGTGGGGAACCGTGGGGAACACTGCAGAACAGTATGAAACCAAAGCGAGCAGGGGGAACAGTTTGGAAAATGTGTGGAACCGTGGGGAACACTGCAGAACAGAGGGGAACCAATAGGAGCAGGGAAACGCATTGGAAAAAGTGGGGAATCGTGGGTAACACTGCAGAACAGTGAGGAACCAAAGGGAGCAGGGGGAACAGATTGGAAAAAGTGGGGAACCGTGTGGAAAAATGCAGAACAGTGGGGAAACAAAGGGTGCAGGAGGAACAGATTAGAAGAAGTGGGGTTCTTTGGCTTGGCTTCGCGGACGAAGATTTATGGAGGCGGTAAAAAGTCCACGTCAGCTGCAGGCTCGTTTGTGGCTGACCAGTCCGATGCGGGACAGGCAGACACGATTGCAGCGGTTGCAAGGGAAAATTGGTTGGTTGGGGTTGGGTGTTGGGTTTTTCCTCCTTTGCCTTTTGTCAGTGAGGTGGGCTCTGCGGTCTTCTTCAAAGGAGGCTGCTGCCCGCCAAACTGTGAGGCGCCAAGATGCACGGTTTGAGGCGTTATCAGCCCACTGGCGGTGGTCAATGTGGCAGGCACCAAGAGATTTCTTTAGGCAGTCCTTGTACCTTTTCTTTGGTGCACCTCTGTCACGGTGGCCAGTGGAGAGCTCGCCATATAATACGATCTTGGGAAGGCGATGGTCCTCCATTCTGGAGACGTGACCCATCCAGCGCAGCTGGATCTTCAGCAGCGTGGACTCGATGCTGTCGACCTCTGCCATCTCGAGTACCTCGACGTTAGGGGTGTGAGCACTCCAATGGATGTTGAGGATGGAGCGGAGACAACGCTGGTGGAAGCGTTCTAGGAGCCGTAGGTGGTGCCGGTAGAGGACCCATGATTCGGAGCCGAACAGGAGTGTGGGTATGACAACGGCTCTGTATACGCTTATCTTTGTGAGGTTTTTCAGTTGGTTGTTTTTCCAGACTCTTTTGTGTAGTCTTCCAAAGGCGCTATTTGCCTTGGCGAGTCTGTTGTCTATCTCATTGTCGCTCCTTGCATCTGATGAAAGTGGGGAAGCGTGTGGAAAAATGCACAACAGTGGGGAACCAAAGGGAGCAGGGGGTATAGGATGGAAAAAAATGTGGAGAATCGTGGGGAACACTGCAGAATAGAGTTGAACCAAAGGGAGCAGGGGGAATGGATTGGAAAAAGTGGGGAATCATGGGGGACACTGCAGGGCAGAGGAGAACCATAGGGAGCAGTGGGTACAGGTTGGAAAAATGTGGAGAACCGTGAGGAAAACTGCAGAACAGTGAGGAACCAAAGGGAGCAGGGGGAACAGTTTTGAAAAAGTGGGGAACCGTGTGCAAAAATGCAGAACAGTGGGGAACCAAAGGGAGCAGGAGGAACAGATTGGAAAAAGTTGAGAACAGTGGGGAAAACTGCAGAACAGAGCGGAACCAAAGGGAGCAGGGGGAACCGCTCGGAAAAGTGGGGACCCGTGGGGAACAATGCAGAACAGAGAGGAACCAAAGGGAGCAGGGGGAACAGATTGGAAAAAGTGGGGATTCGTGGAGAGATCTGCAGAACAGAGGTGAACCAAAGGAAGCAGGGGGAACGGATTGGAAAAAGTGGGGAACAGTGTGGAAAAATGCAGAACAGAGGGGAACCAGAGATAGCAGGGGAAACAGATTGGAAAAAGTGGGGAACTGTGGGGAACACTGCAGAACAGAGGGCAAACAAACGGAGCAGGGGAAATGGATTGCAAAAAGTTGGGAACCGTGGAGGACAATGCAGGACAGAGGGGAAACAAACAGAGCAGGGGGAATGGATTGCAAAAAGTTGGTAAGCGTGGAGGACACTGCAGAACAGAGGGGAACCAAAGGGAGCAGGGCGAACAGATTGTAAAAAAGAGGGGAACCGTGGGGAACGCTGCAGAACAGTATGAAAAGAAAGAGTGCCGGGGGAATGGTTTGGAAAATGTGAGGAACCGTGGGGAAAACTGCAGAACAGAGTTGAGAAAAAGGGGCAGGAGGAACAGATTGGAAAAAGTTGGGAACCGTGGGGAACACTGCAGAACAGAGGGGAACCAAGCGGAGCAGGGGCAACGGATTGCAAAAAGTTGGGAACCGTGGAGAACACGGAAGGACAGAGGGGAACCAAAGGGAACAAGGGGAACAGGTTGGAAAAAGTGGTATCCCATGGGTAACACTGCAAGGCAGAGGGGAACCATAGGGAGCAGGGGGTACAGTATGTAAAAAAATGTGGAGAATCATGGAGAACACTGTAGAATAGAGGGGAACCAAAGGCAGCAGGGGGAACGGATTGGAAAAAGTGGGGGTGTTTCGGGAACACTGCAGAACAGAGGAGAACCAAAGGGAGCAGGGGGAACAGATTGGAAAAAGGGGGGAATCGACTGGAAAAAGTAGGGAACCGTGTGGAAAAATGCAGAAAGGTGGGAAACCAAAGGGAGCAGGGGGAACGAATTGGAAAAGGTGGAGAACTGTGGGGAACACTGCAGAACAGAGGGGAACCAAAGGGAGCAGAGGGAACGGATTGGAAAAAGTGGGGAACCGTGGGGCACACTGCATGACAGAGGGGAACCAAAAGTATCAGGGGCAACAGATAGGAAAAAATTGGGGAACTGTGAAAACACTGCATGACAGAGGGGAACCAAAGGGAACAGGAGGTACAGGTTGGAAAAAGTGGGGAACCGTGGAGGACACTGCAGGACAGAGGGGAACCAAAGGGAGCAGGGCGAACAGATTGTAAAAAAGTGGGGAACCGTGGGCAACACTGCAGAACAGTATGAAACTAAAGCGAGCCGGGGGAACAGTTTGGAAAATGTGGGGAACCGTGGAGATCAGTGCAGAACAGAGGGGAACCAAAGGGAGCACGGGAACGGATTGGAAAAAGTGGGGAACCGTGGGGAACACTGAACAATAGAGGGGAACCAAAGGGAGCAGGGGAAATGGATTGGAAAAAGTGGGGAACCGTGGGAAACACTGCAGAACCAAAGGGAGCAGGTGGAACAGTTTGGAAAATATGTAGAGAACAATAGCGAAAACTGCAGAACAGAGTGGAGCGAAAGGAGCAGGGGGAACAGATTGGAAAAAGTGGAGTCCCATGGGGAACACTGCAAGGCAGAGGGGAACCATATGGAGCAGGGAGTACAGGATGGAAAAAAATGTGGAGAAACGTGGGGAACAATGCAGAATAGAGGGGAACAAAAGGGAGCAGGGGGAACGTATTGGAAAATGTGGGAAAGCGTCGGGAACACTGCAGAACAGAGGCAACAAAAGGGAACAGGGGGAACGGATGGAAAAAAGTGGGGAACCATGGGGGACACTGCAGGGCAGAGGGGAACCATAAGGAGCAGGGGGTGCTGGTTGGAAAAAATGTGGAGAACAGTGAGGAATCAAAGGGAGCAGTGGGAACAGATTGGAAAAAGTGGGGAACCGTGTGGAAAAATGCAGAACAGTGGGGAACCAAAGGGAGCAGGGGGAAAAGATTGGAAAATGTGGGGAATCGTGGGGAGTTCTGCAGAACAGAGGTGAACCAAAGGAAGCAGGGGGAACAGATTGGAAAAAGTGGGGAACAGTGTGGAAAAATGCAGAACAGAGGGGAACCAGAGGTAGTAGGGGAAACAGATTGGAAAAAGTGGGGAATCGTGGGGAGTTCTGCAGAACAGAGGTGAACCAAAGGAAGCAGGGGGAACAGATTGGAAAAAGTGGGGAACAGTGTGGAAAAATGCAGAACAGAGGGGAACCAGAGGTAGTAGGGGAAACAGATTGGAAAAAGTGGGGAACCGTGGGGAACACTGCAGAACAGAGGGGCACCAAAGGGAGCAGAGGGAACACATTGGAATAAGTGGGGAACTGTGGGGAATACTGCACGACAGAGGGGAACCAAAGGAAGCAGGGGGAACGGATTGTAAAAAGTTGGGCCCATGGGGAACACTGTAGGACAGAGGGGAATCAAAGGGAGCAGGGGGAACTGATTGCAAAAAGTTGGGAACCGTGGAAGACAATGCAGGACAGAGGGGAAACAAACAGAGCAGGGGTAATGGATTGCAAAAAGTTGGTAAGCGTGGAGGACACTGCAGAACAGAGGGGAACCAAAGGGAGCAGGGCGAACAGATTGTAAAAAAGTGGGGAACCATGGGGAACGCTGCAGAACAGTGTGAAAAGAAAGCGAGCCGGGGGAATGGTTTGGAAAATGTGGGGAACCGTGGGGAAAACTGCAGAACAGAGTGGAGCCAAAGGAGCAGGGGCAACAGATTGGAAAAAGTGGGGAACCGTTTGGAACACTGCACGACAAAGGGGAACCAAAGGAAGCAGGGGGAACGGATTGTAAAAAGTGGTGCCCATGGGGAACACTGCAGGACAGAGGGGAATCAAAGGGAGCAGGGGGAACTGATTGGAAAAAGTGGGGAACTGTGGGGAACACTGCAGAACAGAGGGGAAACAAAGGGAGCAGGGGGTATGTTTTGCAAAATGTGGGGAACCATGCGGAAAACTGCAGAACAAAGTGGAGCCAAAGGAGCAGGGGGAACGGATTGCAAAAAGTGGGGCCCATGGGGAACACTGCAGGACAGAGCGGAATCATAGGGAGCAGGGGGAACTGATTGGAAAAAGTGGGGAATCGTGCAGAACACTGCGGGACAGAGGGGAACCAAAGGGAATAGGGGGAACGGATTAGAAAAAGTGGGGAACCATGGGGAATACTGCAGGGCAGAGGGGAGCCTTAGGGAGCAGGGGCTACAGGTTGGAAAAAATGTGGAGAACCGTGAGGAACACTGCAGAACAGTGAGGAACCAAAGAGAGCATGGGGAACAGATTAGAAAAAGTGGGGAACCGTGTGGAAAAATGCAGAACAGTGGGGAAACAAACAGAGCAGGGGGAATGGATTGCAAAAAGTTGGTAAGCGTGGAGGACATTGCAGAACAGAGGGGAACCAAAGGGAGCAGGGCGAACAGATTGTAAAATAGTGGGGAACCATGGGGAACGCTGCAGAACAGAATGAAACCAAAGCGAGCCGGGGGAATCGTTTGGAAAATGTGGGGAACCTTGGGGAAAACTGCAGAACAGAGTGGAGCCAAAGGAGCAGGGGGAACAGATTGGAAAAAGTTGGGAACTGTGGGGAACACTGGAGAACAGAAGAAAACCAAAGGGAGCAGGGGGAACAGATTGGAAAAAGTGGGGAACCGATTGGAATAAGTAGGGAACCGTGTGGAAAAATGCAGAAAGGTGGGGAACCAAAGGGAGCAGGGGGAAAGAATTGGAAAATGTGGAGAACTGTGGGGAACACTGCAGAACAGAGGGGAACCAAAGGGAGCAGAGGGAACGGATTGGAAAAAGTGGGGAACCGTGGGGAACACTGCACGACAGAGGGGAACCAAAGACATCAGGGGGAACAGATAGGAAAAAATTGGGGAACTGTGAAAACACTGCATGACAGAGGGGAACCAAAGGGAGCAGTAGGTACAGGTTGGAAAAAGTGGGGAACCGTGGAGGACACTGCAGGACAGAGGGAAACCAAAGGGAGCAGGGCGAACAGATTGTAAAAAAGTGGGGAACCGTGGGGAACACTGCAGAACAGTTTGAAACCAAAGCGAGCAGGGGGAACAGTTTGGAAAATGTGGGGAACCGTAGGGAACACTGCAGAACAGAGGGGAACCAATAAGAGCAGGGGAACGCATTGGAAAAAGTGGGGAATCGTGGGGAACACTGCAGAACAGTGAGGAACCAAAGGGAGCAGGGGGAACAGATTGGAAAAAGTGGGGAACCGTGTGGAAAAATGCAGAACAGTGGGGAAACAAAGGGTGCAGGAGGAACAGATTAGAAGAAGTGGAGTAGCGTGTGGAAAAATGCACAACAGTGGGGAACCAAAGGGAACAGGGGGTATAGGATGGAAAAAAATGTGGAGAATCGTGGGGAACACTGCAGAATAGAGTTGAACCAAAGGGAGCAGGGGGAATGGATTGGAAAAAGTGGGGAAGCGTCGGGAACAATGCAGAACAGAGGCGAACCAAAGGGAACAGGGGGAATTGATTGGAAAAAGTGGGGAACCATGGGGGACACTGCAGGGCAGAGGAGAACCATAGGGAGCAGGGGGTACAGGTTGGAAAAATGTGGAGAACCGTGAGGAAAACTGCAGAACAGTGAGGAACCAAAGGGAGCAGGGGGAACAGTTTTGAAAAAGTGGGGAACCGTGGGCAAAAATGCAGAACAGTGGGGAACCAAAGGGAGCAGGAGGAACAGATTGGAAAAAGTTGAGAACAGTGGGGAAAACTGCAGAACAGAGCGGAACCAAAGGGAGCACGGGGAACAGCTCGGAAAAGTGGGGACCCATGGGGAACAATGCAGAACAGAGAGGAACCAAAGGGAGAAGGGTGAACAGATTGGAAAAAGTGGGGAATCGTGGGGAGTTCTGCAGAACAGTGGGGACCCAAAGGGAGCAGGGGGAAAGGATTCGAAAAAGTGGGGAACCGAGTCGAAAAATGCAGAACAAAGGGGAACCAAAGGGAGCTGGGGGAACAGATTGGAAAAAGTGGGGATTCGTGGAGAGATCTGCAGAACAGAGGTGAACCAAAAGAAGCAGGGGGAACGGATTGGAAAAAGTGGGGAACAGTGTGAAAAAATGCAGAACAGAGGGGAACCAGAGTTAGCAGGGGAAACAGATTGGAAAAAGTGGGGAACTGTGGGGAACACTGCAGAACAGAGGGCAAACAAACGGAGCAGGGGAATGGATTGCAAAAAGTTGGGAACCGTGGAGGACAATGCAGGACAGAGGGGAAACAAACAGAGCAGGGGGAATGGATTGCAAAAAGTTGGTAAGCATGGAGGACACTGCAGAACAGAGGGGAACCAAAGGGAGCAGGGCGAACAGATTGTAAAAAAGTGGGGAACCGTGGGGAACGCTGCAGAACAGTATGAAAAGAAAGCGAGCCGGGGGAATGGTTTGGAAAATGTGAGGAAACGTGGGGAAAACTGCAGAACAGAGTTGAGACAAAGGAGCAGGGGGAACAGATTGGAAAAAGTGGTGTCCCATGGGTAACACTGCAAGGCAGAGGGGAACAATAGGGAGCAGGGGGTACAGTATGTAAAGAAATGTGGAGAATCATGGGGAACACTGTAGAATAGAGGGGAACCAAAGGGAGCAGGGGGAATGGATTGGAAAAAGTGGAGAACTGTGGGGAACACTGCAGAACAGAGGGGAACCAAAGGGAGCAGAGGGAACGGATTGGAAAAAGTGGGGAACCGTGGGGCACACTGCATGACAGAGGGGAACCAAAGGGATCAGGGGGAACAGATAGGAAAAAATTGGGGAACTGTGAAAACACTGCATGACAGAGGGGAACCAAAGGGAACAGGAGGTACAGGTTGGAAAAAGTGGGGAACCGTGGAGGACACTGCAGAACAGAGGGGAACCAGAGGGAGCAGGGGAAACAGATTGGAAAAAGTGGGGAACTGTGGGGAACACTGCAGAACAGAGGGGCACCAAAGGGAGCAGAGGGAACGCATTGGAAAAAGTGGGGAACCGTTTGGAACACTGCACTACAGAGGTGAAGCAAAGGAAGCAGGGGGAACGGATTGTAAAAAGTGGGGCCCATGGGGAACACTGCAGGACAGAGGGGAATCAAAGGCAGCAGGGGGAACTGATTGGAAAAAGTGGGGAACTGTGGGGAACACTGCAGAACAGAGGGGAAACAAATGGAGCAGGGGGAATGGATTGCAAAATGTGTGGAACTATGGGGAAAACTGCAGAACACAGTGGAGCCAAAGGAGCAGGGGGAACAGATTGCAAAAAGTGGGGCCCATGGGGAACACTGCAGAACAGAGCGGAATCAAAGGGAGCAGGGGGAACTTATTTGAAAAGGTGGGGAATCGTGCAGAACACTGCGGGACAGAGGGGAACCAAAGGGAGCAGGGGGAACGGATTAGAAAAAGTGGGGAACCATGGGGAATACTGCAGGGCAGAGGAGAGCCATAGGGAGCAGGGGCTACAGGTTGGAAAAAATGTGGAGAACCGTGAGGAACACTGCAGAACAGTGAGGAACCAAAGGGAGCAGGGGGAACAGATTCGACAAAGTGGGGAACCGTGTGGAAAAATGCAGAACAGTGGGGAAACAAATAGAGCAGGGGGAATGGATTGCAAAAAGTTGGGAAGGGTGGAGGACATTGCAGAACAGCGGGGAACCAAAGGGAGCAGGGCGAACAGATTGTAAAATAGTGGGGAACCATGGGGAACGCTGCAGAACAGTATGAAACCAAAGCGAGCCGGGGGAATGGTTTGGAAAATGTGGGGAACCTTGGGGAAAACTGCAGAACAGAGTGGAGCCAAAGGAGCAGGGGGAACAGATTGGAAAAAGTGGGGAACTGTGGGGAACACTGCAGAACAGAGCAGAACCAAAGGGAGCAGGGGGAACAGATTGGAAAAAGTGGGGAACCGATTGGAAAAAGTAGGGAACCGTGTGGAAAAATGCAGAAAGGTGGGGAACCAAAGGGAGCAGGGGGAAAGAATTGGAAAATGTGGAGAACTGTGGGGAACACTGCAGAACAGAGGGGAACCAAAGGGAGCAGAGGGAACGGATTGGAAAAAGTGGGGAACCGTGGGGAACACTGCACGACGGAGGGGAACCAAAGGGATCGGGAGAACAGATAGGAAAAAATTGGGGAACTGTGAAAACACTGCATGACAGAGGGGAACCATAGGGAGCAGGAGGTACAGGTTGGAAAAAGTGGGGAACCGTGGAGGACACTGCAGGACAGAGGGGAACCAAAGGGACCAGGGCGAACAGATTGTAAAAAAGTGGGGAACCGTGGGGAACACTGCAGAACAGTATGAAACCAAAGCGAGCAGGGGGAACAGTTTGGAAAATGTGGGGAACCGTGGGGATCACTGCAGAACAGAGGGGAACCAAAGGGAGCAGGGGGAACAGATTGGAAAAAGTGGGGAACCATGTGGTAAAATGCAGAACAGTGGGGAAACAAAGGGTGCAGGAGGAACAGATTAGAAGAAGTGGGGTACCGTGTAGAAAAATGCAGAAGAGTGGGGAACCAAAGGGAGCAGGAGGGACAAATTGGAAAAAGTTGAGAACAGTGGGGAAAACTGCAGAGCAGAGAGGAACCAAAGGGAGCAGGGGGAAAGAATTGGAAAAAGTGGAGACCCGTGGGGAACAATGCAGAACAGAGAGGAACCAAAGGGAGCAGGGGGAACAGATTG